>NC_090725.1:336866705-336877852 GCF_036898095.1 Palaemon carinicauda
CTCAAAAGTAATTTTGTTGTAAAAATCTCACCTAAAGTCTTGCACATTTAAAGAAATATTATTAATGCTGAAATATGGATGTTAAGGAGTCACTATCCTCGACCTATTTACGATCATACTTTGAGTTTTGTTAGGATTCAGCTTCATGCCCTATATTTGGACCATACACTAATTTTAGTTAGATATTTCTTAAGGGATACAGCAATCCCAGATCTACATTTAGGAAATGGAATTGATGTAAAGAGAGTAGCATCATCTACATAGCCAAAGAGCTTATTTTTTTACGCAAAACCACATGTCATGTTCATATAATATGACAAGTAATAGGCCAAGAATACTACCCTGAGGGACACTAGATATCACATTCTCATACTCACTATGGTGCCCATCAACAACAATTCTTTGCGATCTATTACTTATAAATTCAATAATGATGCTAAGAAAGACCCACTCACACCCACCTGTTTGAGTTTAAATACAAAGGTCTCATGATTGACACGGTCAAAGACTGCACTAAAATAAAGGACAATCATACGAACTTCTTGACCACAATCAAAGGACTTCTGTACAGCAAGATCTTTAAAAAAGGCAAATTGCAAACTAGGGAACAGATAATTACCCTCAGCAAACCTATTTACACGTTTTGCAGAAAGACGTCCAAATTCTTCAGATGATATGGGAGTTATGAAAATTGGGCGGTGAACTAGAGGGTACTACTAGATATTTTAAGAACGATAAATTAATAGAGATAAATTACAGTGAAAATTGGAAGGAGTTATGCATTCAATTATATATATACATATATATATATATATATATATATATATATATATATATATATATATATATGTATATATATATATATATATATATATATATATATATATATATATATATATATATACATAAAAATATATGTATACATATATATACATATATATTATATATATATATATATATATATACATATATATATATATATATATATATATATATATATTTATATATATATATATATATATACTATATATATTTATATATATATATATATATATATATATATATATATATATATATACATATATATATATATATATATATATATATATATATATATATATATTATATATATATATATATATATATATATATATATATATATTTATATATATGTATATATATATATATATATATACATATATATATATATATATATATATATATATATATATATATATATATATATATATACTATATATGTGTGTGTATATAATGTATATATATATATATATATATATATATATATATATATATATATATATATATATATATATATATATATATATATATATAAAGTATCAATTCATCTCATGAGGATTACGTTTAGGTCAAATGTACCTGTATTCTTTCTACATTAAGCCATAATCACTAGTGAAAATATGTGATTTCCAATGGGTTTCAAATGACTCTTTCAATAAGGCGAAAATGTAAATATTCTAATCAATTGAACACTTTTAAAATGTAATTTTCCAATCTACAGCAGATGAATTGAGACTGAAACTAAAAACTGTAATAAACTGAAAATAAATAAGAGTTGGGTATAGAAAGATTACCTCGGACACATGTAATGAATTTCAATGAATCTAGTCATAGGAAAGTGAAAAATAATAGGAAAGAAATATGATAATGAAAGTAGGAATCCTAGAGTGTTTTAGGGTAAGTGGTATCTCTGCAGTCATCAGCAAAATCATGTAGCTAAATTACAACCCCAATATTACAGCGCCATGAAGTCGAGCAGTCGTTGGAATTTAATTTCCTGAAGTACACGGTGAGATCCAGCTTCAAGGGTCCGAGGCTTTTAAAGCATCTGCGGATGATTAACTTAATTAAAAGACAAAAAGATTAAAGCGTTTAGAAAGGGAGAGAGAATTAATTTACTCTATCATCTGGCTTCGTATAAGAGCGACCATGCAATTGATTTGATGATGTCTTCAGAGAGAAGATTGCTGTCATAGTGAACAATAGTTTAAGAGGCAATGGTTAGAAAATGTATGAATAAAGTATTTTTGGGGCCGGAATATTCTACGGCTTTCACACGATCGTATATAGTAACGACATTTCTCTTTTTTGTATATATTATCCTCTGTATCTTCACTCTCCCCTCGCACTGACAGCAACTTGCATCAACCTGTCTGCTTTTCTTATTGTAAACTGTTAACAGAACCGGCTGCCGGTTGGACAAGAAATAGCCTGTTGTATTTTGTGATCTTCTTGCCGGGACTTGGTGTGTATATCAACTCGATGTTCTGTAATAAGGTTACTCAGTTCCATTCATCTCGCCTTTTGAGTCACAATCTACTCTTGGCTCGTCACATTGGTGACTCTGGTAGCAACCGTTCAGAACTTCCCCATGCCCTCGACCATCAAAGCACTGCAGGAATTCTTGGGTATAATCAACCATTATTACCGTTTTCTGCCAGCCATTGCCGCTACTCTTGATCCCCTCTACGCCTCCCTCAAGGGCAAGCCAAAAGACCTGAAGTGGGATTCCCTTCAAGAAGCGGCCTTCTGCAAAGCAAAGAATACCCTATTAACCACTGCTGCTCTCACTTTTCCCATCCCACATGCCCCTCTTCTTCTCTCTACCGATGCCAGTGACGTTGCTATTGGTGCAGTACTCGAACAGGTGGTCAACGGCTCACCCCGCACATTGGCCTTCTTCAGCAGAAAACTGTCCAAGGCAGAATCGGGTTATTCTACCTTCGATTGTGAATTGCTGGTGGTGCACTTGGCTGTCCGTCGCTTTCGCCATTTCTTAGAAGGTACACCCTTCGTCATTCGCACAGACCACATGCCTCTGGTGCATGGCTTCACTCCGACAGCCTGACGCCTGGTCCGCCCGTCAACGCCGACATCTCTCCGCAATGGCTGAATACAATTGCACCCTTCAACATGTCCCTGGGAAAATGAATCCCGTTGTCAATGCCCTTTCAAGAAACATGTTGGCCGCCATTCAACTGGGATTGGATTACAACACCGTGGCTGAAGCCCAATGACAGGATCCAGAGTATCAAGCATGTAGGACATCCTGCACTTCCCTCCGTTGGGAAGACGTCCCCCTTGACGACTCTAACACCACCCTCCTCTGTGATGTCAGTACTGGTAGACCGTGACCTTAGATTCCTGCTCCCATGCACCGACAGGTGTTTGATTTCATTCACGGCCTCTCACATCTCTTGCGCCATTCTACTGCACAGGTGCTGAAGACAAAGTTCATTTGGCACGGCATTTCTAAGGATGCTAAGGATATGGTCCGCGCCTGTACTTCTTCACAAATTTCCAAAGTACACTGACACACGGATATTGGAATGGGCACCTTTCTCATCCCCAGCGTCATTTCGCCCACATTCACGTCGACGTTGTAGGCCCCCTACCCACATCACAAGGACATCATCACCTGTTTACCGTCATCGACCGCTCCACTTGTTGGCCTGAAGCCATTCCCATGGAAACTGCAACGTCCACCTTATGTACATCTGCCTCGTTCTCAGGATGGATGGCAAGATTTGGTATCCCTGAGCATATTACTTTTGACATGGGTACCACTTCCACCTCTCAATTGTGGACATCATTAGCGAATCTCCTGGGCATCACCCTACATCAGACAACTGCCTACAACCCCACTGCCAATGGAATGGTTGAACGTTTTCATCGCACTCTCGAAGTAGCTTTGATGTCCCACTGCAAGGACTCCAACTGGTTTACTCCGCTTCCCTGGGTCCTCCTGGGACTAAGGACCACTCCTAAAGATGCCCTGGACGTCTCGGCAGATGTAATGGTGTATGGCGACCCGTTGGTCAGCCCTGCCGAATTTATTCCTTCTGCAACCTTCTCCGACGATCTCCAGGGAAAATTTACTCCATGACGCCAGACTTACAAGCCCCCAGCAAAGCATCACATACCAACAAACTTGCATTCTGTAATGCACGTCTTCCTACGCAACGACACTAGCAAGCCACCGCTAACGCCCCCTTACACGGGCCCTTTTCTTGTGATCCGATGCAATACGAAAGCATTCCTGCTAAACATTCGTGGAAAAGAAGACTGGGTCTCCATTGATCGTCTAAAACCTGCTTATCTCCTGCCAGATGATCCGCCTACAGTTCGCCTCTCTAGATCAGGGCGCCCTATTCAACATGTACAGTATGTCATTTATAGGGGGGGAGCCATGTACCACCCGTGTGTATATATTATCCTTTGTATCTTTGCTCTCCCCTCGCACTAACAGCAACTTGCATCAACCTGTCTGCTTTTCTTATTGTTGACTGTTAACAGAACCGGTTGCCGGTTGGACAAGAAATAACCTGTTGTATTTTGCGACCTTTCTTGCCGGAACTTAGTATGTATATCCCTCGATGTTCTGTAATAAAGCTACTCAGTTGCTTTCATCTCGCCTTTTGAGTCACAACCTACTCTTTGCTCGTCACAGCCCAAATGAAAGGGATCATATGCTTATAACATTAGGCACATCAATTTCAAAGCCGTCACTAGATTTCAAAATCAAACGAATATTCTCTGGGGCTTTTGTTATTATTATTATTATTATTATTATTATTATTATTATTATTATTATTATTATTATTATCATTATTATTATTTGTTAAGGTACAACCTTAGTAGGAAAAGCAGGATGCTATAAGCCCAGGGGCTCCAACAGGGAAAATTGCCAGTGAGGAGAGGAAATGTGGAAATAGATAAACTACAAGAGAAGTAATTAACAATTGAAATAAAATATTTCAAGAACAATCATCATCATTATCTCCTCCTACACCTATTGACGCGGGGAGCCTTTAAAAACAAGAGGAAGAGACATAAGATAGAATAGTATATCTGAGTGTACCCTCAAGTTAGAGAACTCTTTAGAAAAAAAATATCATCTTACTCTGCATATGATGAAAATATATAGAAATAACAGTCCACTAGGAGATACACAATAAAGATTTACTCTTTGCGAAATATACTAAAATCAAATAAAAATGATATTAATCAAGGACGATATTGTTTAACTACATAGCTACCAGTACTATCAGCTTAATGATTATAAACTAAAATGATTGCCGAATTCATATATCACCAACAAATAGTAATTGATAAAAGATTCGTGAGAGAAAGTTTTTATGTTAATATTAAAATTCATAATCTTATTCGCCAACAATTCAATTCCAAATTGCTTACTTTTTATACAACCACGAATCTCAATTACTAAAGTACTGTATGTGTGCAATAAAGGACAGAACAGAAATATATATATATATATATATATATATATATATATATATATATATATATATATATATATATATATATATAATATACACATATGTATATATATATATATATATATATATATATATATATACATACGTACACACATATATATATATATATATATATATATAGTATATATATATATACATATATATGTGTGTGTATAATATATATATATATATATATATATATATATATATATATACTATATATATATATATATATATATATATGTATATATAGTATATATATATATATATATATATATATATATATATATATATATATATATATATATATATATATATATACAGTATCCACACATACAAACACACACACATGTATATATATATATATATATATATATATATATATACTATATATAATGTGTGTGTGTGTGTATATATATATGTATATATATATAATATATAAGTATATATTAATATATATATATAATATATATATAGTATAATATATTATACTATATATATATAGTTTATATATATACACACACACACATATATATATATATATATAGTATATAATAAATATATATATACTGAATACTATATATATATATAGTATATAATTATAGTATATAATATAATATATATTATATATATATACTATATATACATATATATATATAATATATATATATATATACTATATATATATAATATATATATATACTATATATATATGTGCGTGTAAAACAACAATTTTAGTAGAATCAAGATTTCTGTAAACATAGCCTAATCAAACTCGTAAAAGATGGCATCTACAAAAGAACATAAATAAGAAAATATCCAAGTAATAAGGTGAATAAGAAAATTATGATGTAATTTCCCAACAAATCATAATGATAGAAGTTGAAGGATTCCTACTTATTCTGGCGTATTCCAAAGATGATTAATGAACACAAACGAGAAATAGGAATGCAGATGATTGCTCCAAATCCTGGTCCTTTTCCTTCACGGGAAACATTAATAACATGTCATTAGGACAAATTTTAATCTAAGGGGATCGATGTTCTCGGGGAGTCTAACGTTTGATTGAATTACAATGTAGTTAAGGGGACGAAAGCTGTGAATGTGATTATTATTGGCAGTTTTACTCTCTCTCTCTCTCTCTCTCTCTCCTCTCTCTCTGCTCTCTCTCTCTCTCTCTCTCCTCTCTCTCCTCTCTCTCTCGCTCTCTTCTCTCTTCTCTCTTATAAGTGTTCTTGTATTGGTAATTCTACTCTCTCTCTCTTCTATATGTGTGTTCTTGTATTGGCAATTATACTCCTCTCTCTCTCTCTCATCTCTCTCTCCTCTCTCTCTCTCTCTCTCTCTCTCTCTCTCTCTTCCTCTCTCATCTCTCAGTCTATTATAGGTGTTCTTTGTGGTTGGCAATTCTACTCTCTCTCTCTCTCTCTCTCTCTCTCTCTCATCTCTCTCTCTCTCTCTCGTCTCTCTCTCTCTCTCTCTCTCTCTCTCTCAGTTCTATTATAGGTGTTTTTTGTGTTGGCAATTCTACTCCCTCCTTCTCTCTCTCTCTCTCCTCTCTCGGCTCTCCCTCTCTCTCTCTCATCTCTCTCTCTTCTCACTCTCTCTCTCTTACTCTATTATAGATACTCTTGAACCTTCAGTACCATACAGAACTCATTACTATGAAGTTTCAAAAAGATGATACGATAAATTACTTCATAAAACAAATAATCACAATAAAGATAATGTTATATAGTTAAATAATAACAAATATGTACACCAAAGTTAATTAGCAATCATATATTTGTGTATAAATTTGGTTAGAAAACATATATCCCATGTGTTTTAAGGTAATTTAAATATGAACGAATATACCCTAAAGAATATGAATAAAAAAAATTCCAAAAAATATTCATAACTATAATTATTTATTCATAATTATTTATCAAATTGTCCTTCTCCTGTAGTTTATTCATTCCATTGTTTCCTTTCCTCACTGGGCCATTTTTTCCTGTTGTAACCATTGGGCTTATGGGACCCCTGATTTTCCAACAAAGGTTGTAGTTTAGCTAATAATAATAATAATAATAATAATAATAATAATAATAATAATAATAATAATAATAATAATAATAATAATATGAAACTATGATTCATGTCTTTATGAAACTACAATTGCAAACAATAGACAAATAATGAAAGTCTACATAGGAGGCGTTCTTAGAGTTTATAAATATTTTCTCTGAAATATGATCAAGCCCGAGATGAGAGAGAGAGAGAGAGATGAGAGAGAGAAGAGCGAGAGAGAGAGAGAGGAGAGAGAGAGAGAGAGAGAGAGTGGATGCCAAGATATTAAATGAAATGGTCAGTTTCCATCAGATCCCAATCAATATGAAATCCTCCATAAAAAGTGACCGAGCAGTGAGCGAGGTAGTCTGGTCCATTGTTTGTTGAACTGATGACTCGGTGCACGAAATGCTCTAGAATGAATTCGATGGGTTTTGTCGAAATATTCCAGATACACGAAGACGGGCATCAATATAGTATACAAGTTTCGATTGTATATATATATATATATATTATTAGTAATAATATATATATATATATATATATATATAATATACTATAGTATATATTATAATATTATATTTATATATACTATATATATATATATATATATCATATATATATATATATACTATATATATATATATATATATATAATAGTATAATTATATATAGTATATAATATATAATATAATATATATATATATATATATACTATATATAAATTTATATTCAAATAACTTCTCCATATGACAATATTTGTGGATACGCTTTTCATTGAAAACTTCAAGATCAAAAATGATATTAGAGGATACATTTTTCTTTCACCCGAATACACAAGCCTAGAAAATAACGCCTTATCCCCCCCGGAATACTGGTTAGGCCCTTTATCTCAGTCTATTATCCCGTGTGGTTTTCAGTATCTGCTGAGAAGAAAATTCCCTTATTCATAACCTTTCAAATAATATTCCACTTTTTCATGTATATGGGATGGTAAAAGGGTATACAATTTCCATCATAATAGATGAGAGTGATGTTTTGACGTTATATTGAATAAATAAATGGAGGAATGAATTTTCTTTATATATATATATTTATACTATATATATATATATATATATATATATATAGTATATATTATATATATATATATGATATATATATATAATACTATATATATTAATATATATTATATATAGATGTATAATTAATTTATAAATTTATATAGAAAGTCAGACATATAGTTACACAGATAGTATTCCTCACGAATCTCTCTTTCCCTTGTATATATATATATATATATATAATAGTAATAGTACTATATAATACATATACTATATAATATATATATAATAGTATATATATATATAATAATATATATACTATAATATACTAGCTATATACTAATAATATATATATACATATACTATAATAGTATATATATAGTATATATTATATACTATATATATATAATATAGTAGTATATATATATAGTATATATACTTATATATATATATATAGTATATAATATAGGTACTATATATATATATACAGTATACTATATAGTATATATATATATAATTATATATATATATATATATATATATATTGATGGACATGTAATAAAACTCACGAATCTCTCTTTCTCTCCTTGGACACTTGATACTATTTCTATCGTATATGATAGCTGGGAACTACTAGATAATAACATGGGATTATGTATAGAAAACCGGAAATCAAAAATAATTCCTATCCTTGTATGATATATACGGATATGCTACCGTATTGAGTATTAATTATATTATCACAATCTTCACTGGCCATATTGGTTTTTGGGTAATTTTTCATGGCCGCAATGCCTTCCCCTGAGCCGCACCCTCCCCATTTAGCCGGGGCTTGGGGACCTGCGCCACCAAGTTGAGGCTGGCACCAAGTTGTGGCTGAGTTTGGATGTAATCCCCTTAATGGAGATATTCAAAATCTAAGGTCTTATTAAACTTGGGTACTGAAGGTGTTAGGTATAACATCGACCCCACATAGAAGCTGGAAGAGATGCAGACAAAGAAGAAGAATATGAACCGTATTGGGTATAGTAGAATTATTCAAAATAGCCTTGGTTAACACACGCTGTTCTCCTCAATACATGTTTCCTTTTAGCTTTTAGTTTAGAAGTAAAGTTTGCTGAAATGAAATCTTTAATTTCCTTATATGATTGAAGTGGAATAGAGTTCAGATGGTCTTTACTCGAGCATCAAAAAGTCTTGGAAGAGTTCTTGCCATCTGCATGTGCTGTTTTTAAGTCTTCAATAAGAGCAGTGGATATATTCCGTAAATTTTAAATATATATATTAAATGGATCACATCCAAACTCAGACATGAACCCCACTAATGTCAGTTAAAGCATGTCTTATCCAGTTTAAATCTTGGTAGTTTTGCTCTTGCTGTAAGGCATCTTTGAGGCAATATTCGTTGGGGCTAGTACCATGCATTAATAACCGCAATTTTGGTCTGACAACTATTTTGTTTCAGTTTTCAATAGTTTAAGCTATTCTGCATTCAGTTTTGGCTTAATCCAGACGTCAAGAGGGTAAACATGAGTATAGGGGGTGACTACAATGGACTGTGCAAATCTCTCAAATATGCTAACTCTATCCTCTTCTGGCAGGTTAGTGATTTCCAACCAATACTCTATGACCCAGCTTATTTATTTATTGTTGGTATAAATCATCAGCAAAAGTAGGATCAAAGCCTACGATCAGCACCCAAGCCCCCCTCTCTACCCAAGCTAGGACCAAGGAGGGCCAGGCAATGTATGCTGATGACTCAGTAGATAGACCTATAGGCTCCCACAAACCACCATCCTTCAGCTTAAAAGGATGGTGAGGCCTGCAGCGATCAAAGGAACTAACGAGTTTGAGCGTGACTCGAACCCCACTTTGGTGTTCGCCACTCAGGGACATTACCACATCGGCCACCATAACCCGAAGGTGATAAATACAAACTAGTTTTCTACATTGAATTACTCTTAAAAAGGAGGCAAGACAAATATAATAAAAATTCTGGAAAAAACATTATAAACGATAATAGGGTAGGCTCACCTTTGAAGGGGTGCCAATCGTAAAAAATATTTCCCAAAAATACACTAATCAAGACACGCTAATGAAATTTTCAGGCATTATTAGCACTATAATAAGGCATATCCTCTGTAAGTTTTATCATCCTACAGGGAAAATAAAGGATTTTATGAATAAAAATGTGAAAATCGGAGCTAGCGACTTAAAAGTTATATGGTGACCAGTGAGAAACTAATGTCTTGAATTGAAATTCGGTCTGACATTATGTTTGTTTATCCACCTGGAACAAGCACACAAAAGTTTTATCAAAATCGAACAGTAAATAAGCACACAGCAAGAAAAAAACGAGCAATAACTTTAGTGAAAGCCCGGCTGGTGATGGAGGGATACCTAAAAATAAATATTCACCTTCTGAGAGTTTGTAGGTATTATGTCACTTGATGGCCTAAAACATCTAAATATTATATTACTTAAGGCATAAGAGCAGGACAAGCAAAGAAATACACCCCTCTCCCCGAAAAAAGAAAAACGAGAAATTACGATTTTTGTCTGATGACGAAAATATTGGATATAAAATCATAGTCACCCCCCTGACCTCATTTTCTTTGATGTCACTGATATGAGAAAACGACTTTGAACAGTTTTTAAGGGGTAAACTATAAAAATTAGAAAATTACTAATGATATTTCGTATTTTTACTATTAAA
>NC_090725.1:336883352-336888352 GCF_036898095.1 Palaemon carinicauda
CTATGACGTCATCAGGGGGTGGGGCTTATTTCGCTTGCAAACTTTGAGCTGACTATAGTAATCTTTAAAAGTAATTGGATTTATGTTTCCAGTTTTCAAATACAAAGAAATTAAAGGTTTGAACGCTATAGTATTTTAATACACGTTCAATGATTCCCTTCTCACTCAGTGTTTTCGATTTTCTCGTAAAATTACCGTTTATATCCCGAAATTAGTTTGCCCACATGACCTAATACTTAGGAGAAAGATGAATAACATTGAGAGCTTACGGGCCTCCATTTCAAAAAAAATCATAATGGCAGCATGGATGGTCAGCAAATTAAGAGTTATCTAAAAATAAATGCCTAGCGAGCCAGTCAAAGAACTATTCATTAATAGGATTGTAGTGACTAAACATTCTACGTGTAGTTATTTAAAATTATATATATATATATATATATATATATATATATATATATATATACATATATATATAGGTATATATATATGCTGAATTTAATATTCATATTATATACATATACATATATATACATATATATATATATATACAGTATATATATACATATATATATATATATATATATATATATATATATATATAAATATATCTATAAGTATATGTATGTATACATATATATATATATATATATATATATATATATATATATATATATATCTATATATATATATATATATATATATATATATCTATATATATATATATATATATATATATATATATATATATATATACATATACATATATATAGATGCATATCAAATTCAGTATATATATATACATATATATATATATATATATATATATATATATATATATATATATATATATATATATTTATATATATATATATATATATTATATATATAAATATATATATATATATATATATATATATATATATATATATATATATAATTTCCCTTTTATCAAAATACTAATGCCTAAGCTAGATGAGAAATCCTATTTTATCTCTATTCCCTGTCCTACCGAAAAAATGTCCAAAACTAATTCTTAAAAGACTAGTTTCTCAACCGTAAAATCTCTTATGTTCACGCTCTTCTATTGTCACTGGACAACGCCTGACGTTTCACTGTCTGGAGATATGAAGGCCATTAAATTTTTGTCAAATGACACGCATGAACACACACACACACACACACACATATATATAATATATATATACATTATATATATATATATTATATATATATATATATATATGTATATATATATATATATATATATATATATATATATATATATATTATATGTATGTGTGTGTTTGTTTGTGTGTGTATCACTAATACTCGTGATTTTTAATTGATATAAATATTCACAAAATGGCATTTATATATCGAATTCTAACATTTGAGATATGATTATCCACTGTAAAATCCTTTATGATAAATGATTCTGGCTGGGCAAGGATTCGAACCTATGGCCTAAGTCGAAACAATGCCTGCAGGTATGACTTTACAAATCGAGCTATCAAGATAGATATAAGTTCAAGTCCACTGTACATATTCCTGTCGAATTTGTTCCTAAACTTGAAATCAACCCATATGCACCATGATAGCTGATTAGAGAGGTTACAACTCGTGGTTATATATGATGAATATATATCGCAAACACTCATCATTTTAATCAATGTAAATATCAACAACAATGGCATTTAATATTAAATTTTACGTATTTGAAAACCTACACATGATGGCTGCCAAATTAGACTTCGTGTTTGTATTCTGTGGACAAGAGAATTGGCATGTCAGGCTTGGAACATATTGATTGGTGTCTCTAAAAACATTCACTAATATCAGCCAACATCCAACATTGAATCCTGATCTGGACCTGCAGAGAGCAATTTTCTTGAAAGGGAGATGATTAAAAAATTTATAAAAGTTCTTGTATAGATTGAATGCTGCTGAGCCAACAAGTGAAAGCGTGAGGCTGATAAGTCAAGACCGGGTGCGTCTGGCGTCAGTCAACAACACGTCAACCAGAAACGCAAACTCAAGGCAACTGGGGCTGGAAATCTGCAGAAAATCACTTCGGCAAAACTCCCATCCATTGCAGAGAGTTGCGTGCAGCTTACCAAGTGTGGATACAGCTCAGAATGCTGTAGTTGATGCAAATGCTACAGCTATGGCATGACCTGCACGGCACTGTGCAGTTACAGATAGAAGAAAGAGTTATAAGCATGGTTATATACTCCTTTAAGATCATATATGAGAAACAAGTACAGACCTACTCCTTATGTGTATATACAATAATACATGAAAATAATGGTGCTTTTGATACGGCCACTTTTTACCCCTAACTAGTCCTTGGGTAGTACCATAACCTCTGTAACATGGTCTTCCACTGCCTTGAGGTAGATATCTCTTTCTTGAGGGTACACTTGGGCAACCTTTTTTTTTTACCTTATTTCTCTTCCTCTTGTTTTTTTAGAAGTGTTTATAGTTTACATATGAAATATATATTTTATTATTGCTACTGTTCTTGAAATATTCCATCTTAATTGTTCAATACTTCTTTGTAGTTTATTTATTTCCTTATATTCTTTCCTCACTTGGCTATTTTCCCCTGTTGGAACCCTTGGGCTTATAGCATCCGGCTTTTCCAACTAGGGTTGTACCTCAGCTAATAATAATAGTAATGATAATAATAATAATAATAATAATAATAATAAAAATAGTATTAGTAGTAGTAGTAGTAGTAGTAGCAACTAACATACAAAACATTATAGAAATTTAGCACTAGAATTCCTACTTTTTTTCTAGAATCCATTCCAGCCATTCCTTCCCTCATTCCTCTCTCGCTAACCACTAAGTATCACTTTCCGTTGCAATTTATTAACTAAATGAGAACGTTAACCAAAGCCATTTCATCTCTTAAACTAATGACGCCATAAATCACATTTACGATGATTTCGGACCTAATTCAACCTCAGTTATCTATTTGTTTTATATATTTTCTCTCTCTCTCTCTCTCTCTCCTCTCTCTCTCTCTCTCTCTCTCTCCTCTCTCTCTCTCTCTCTCTCATACTTTGCTGATAAAAGGGAAAGAAAATAATGATGTTATTAGATGAAACTGGGACTTTTTGAAGATGGATTCGATAAGAATGTTTGCTTTTTAATTAAAACTATAAGGACACACACACTCTCTCTCTCTCTCTCTCTCTCTCCTCTCTCTCTCTCTCTCTCTCTCTCTCTCTCTCTCCTCTCTCTCTCTCTCTCACACACACACACTTTGCTGATAAAAAGAAAGAAAATAATGATGTTATTCGTCGAAACTGGGACTTTTTTGAAGATGACTCCGAAAAGAGTATTTGCTTTTTAATTTATTGCTATGAAGACTCCTCTCTCTCTCTCTCTCCTCTCTCTCTCTCTCTCTCTCTCTCTCTCCTCTCATCTCTCTCTCCTCTCTCTCTCTCTCTCTCTCTCCAAATGTAATGATATATGAAACGTCATATACTTAGCTACTTAAGTAACTGATATCTTTAAAATTAATACTGAATAGCATTCCGAGTAACAAATATATTATAACTTTACAATTATATAGATTACATATAATTTTGTTGAAGCATCAATGGATTAAATGGAGATAAAAGGCAATCAAATGTTAAAACATGAAGTAGGTCTTGTAACTGGAACATGAGTTTCTGGTCCTAAATGGAAGTGAGTAAGGCAACTCCTGACAGTTAACCATGGGGATGTATAAGTCGAGACGGAAAAACTATCATTAGTAGAAATAGAGCGAAAGCAAAATGTAAATGCATCTGTAAGAAAAAGCACAAGGTAGATCCAGGACCATAAAAAGAGCATAATTTTTAAATCCAAAGAAAAAACTGGAAAAATAATTCAGGATGTAAATGAAGAAAAGATTGCAAGGATGGAGAAATTAAATCATAAGTCGTCGTATGCTTTATTTCCACACAGCAACGGGTTAATATACAGTGGTGACCTGCAAAGTGATCAGCTTGTGCCAAGAGAAGCGAAAACACTGATCATGCGCAGGTACGGAGTGCTGACAACAAAACTCATGTCCATGTATTTGTAACATACACAATTCATGAAAAAGCAATGGATGCATGTATGTAAGATAATATAAACAATGATCTACACCGCCCCTTCCATTTTTACATTCAAAGAGGTATATTCAATGTACTATAAGCAAGTTATATACAGGGAAGTAATCAAGTAACATTGTTGGCCAACTCCTTCCAGTGTGCGTATGACGGGAGTGCCATCTGAATACTTTCGTGGACTTGGATTAGTTACAGAGGCATCATCTACAACACCCTTACCATTCGCGCATAACTTCTTAGTCACTCCTTTAACATTTGCAAAACCCATTAAAAAACTAAAACCCTCATTCTACTACTTATAAAGTGCAATATGAAGACAAGAGTATCTGCTTTACCTTATGAAGAAATATGTTGGACATCGGCTCTTTCTTACGATACTGAATCATAGAGAGGAAAGAATAACTAGAAAAAGTAAAGAAAACTGGAAAAATCAATGTCATTGATGGAGCCCTACATTTAACAATACTTGCACACAAGAGGGCCTTCTCCTCGCATATCAATATGTAAAAACACTGTTCTTTTATCTCTTAAGATAAATCTTTTGATGGGAAGAAAAAAATCTGGGCCATAACATTGGAGATGAAATTGATATATCACGATTGAGGAAATCACAGAATCAACGAACAAAAAAAGCAAATAACACGCAGAGATTAAAATGGTAACCTACTTCCTTCATTGTGCAATATCACCACCTCTTTATTCTCATCTTCCTACAAATTCCCTGGGAACGAAATCATAAGTGGCCGGTTTCTCAAGCGTTATAATAGGATTCAGCCCGTTTTCCATTTTTACTAGATATCGCATCAAGTTTCATTGTTGAAAGTTATGAAGACCATAAAATCTTTCTAAAGCTGATAAAAAGGAACTTTTCTTCCTCTCTCCTTCTCTCCT
>NC_090725.1:336890852-337000852 GCF_036898095.1 Palaemon carinicauda
TATCAGTAATAATAGATTTATTAGACCGCAAGTTCTAGTCCTATAAGTTAAGATGAGATTCAACAGCTGAAGACTAGATCAAAGAAGATTCAGAACATGGCAGATTGAAAGAATGCTGTACCTCCTAAGGGTGGCATAATTGCAAGAGCCCGTGCTTGGCCGCAAGGGCCAGGCAATCTACAACAACAGCATCAATGAAAGAAGTAAAACACATTCAGAATAGATTGATCACCAACTTCTTGAAAGAATATCGCGATAAGCCAATTTGTGTGTGCAATTGAAGAAGACACCGACCTACTGTGTTTTTCATATGTAAATTTTCAATCAAGAATCACACCTAAAATTTAAAGAAGTCATACAGAGTTAAATAAAAATTATCAATACAAATATCTGATTTTTCAGGGGCCAATGTCCTTGACCAACTTACAATCATACTTTGAGTTTTATTAGGGTTTAACTTTATGCCCCATAAATTGCACCATGAACTAGTTTTAGCTAGATATCTATCAAGGGGTTCAGCAACGCCATATCTACATTCAGATGATATTAAGGCAAAGAGAGTAGCATCATCTGCATATGCAACGAACTTGTTTTCTAGGCCAAACCATATATCATGTATTTATGGTATGAACAGTGATGGGCAGGGAACACCAGATATCACATTCCTATAATCAGTATGGTGTCCATCAACAACAACTCTTTACAATCTATTACTTAAAAATTCAATTATGATGGTTAGAAATGACCCACATATTCCCAACTTTTCGATCTTGAAAACAAGGGCCTCATGATAATCACAGATAAAGGCAACAATAAAATCGAGGCCAGTCCTACGACCTTCCTGACCACAATTAAGAGATTTCTCAACAGCCCCAGAGATTGTAAGAAGGGCATCACTTACTCTAATCCCTTTGCTAAAGCCAAACTGTAAACTAATAAGTAGATGATTACCCTCAGCATACCTTTTTATTATTGTAGCTTCGTATGTTCTTCCCAATTAAGTAAATGTTAATCATGTTAACCACTTTTTTTCCCTAAAAATAACTAGTTTTTCAGTTCGAAATAATAATAATAATAATAATAATAATAATAATAATAATAATAATAATAATAATAATAAAAATTGGTACAAAAAAGCAGAATTTTTGGTTATGGAACTTACGTTCTTAGCCTAGATCGTAATTTCCTTTCAATTCTGAAGGTTTACCTGGCCTTATTGAAGTTGTTATCTCTCTCTCTCTCTCTCTCTCTCTCTCTCTCTCTCTCTCTCTCTCTCTCTCTCTCTCTCTCTCTGTATATATATATATATATATATATATATATATATATATATATATATATATATATATATATTAATATACATATACACACACACACACACACATATATATATATATATATATATATATATATATATATATATATATATATATATATATATATATATATATCTGAGTATATGTGACACTTCTGAGTTAAATTCTTATTAACCACAGAAATTTTCTTGATAAAATATCAAGATTTTCTTCAAAATAACGTCGTTTCCCATTTTCAATTTCTGTAACTAATTAATCAATAATAACTGCCTAATTATTTATAGCAACTGAATGAATTAGGATTCATAAGGAGCTTAAAGGAAGACGTATTTTCGTGAATAGATAGGGACTCCCTCATTAGTGGGTGTTGCTCATAGATAAATAGGAAAGAATCTACCCCCTTTTTACAGATATGATTTCAATAGAAATCTGGCGTTATGAACGTGCTCCTTGTATTACCTTTTAAAAATCCATATTACTGTCACCTAATTTTACGAAAGTTATGAAAATGCCATCCTTGTTATGAAGATTAGATGTATACAGGAATTTTACCATATTTAGTATGGAAATAATATCACTGCCATGAAGATTAATTATATACATAGTTTTCACCATATTTTGCAAAATCTAGTAAATATTAAGTAACATGCTTTTTTTTCACAAGTAAATAAATACTATTTAAATCATAGTGAACTTTGTTCTTAAAATAAGTTTTTTTTTTTTTATGGAACAGCAAAGAAGGACACTCCAAAATCAAACCATTGTTCTCTAGTAGTGCCATAGCCTCTGTACCATGGTGTTCCACTCTCTTGGTTTAGAGTTCTCTTGCTTGAGGGTACACTCGGGCACAGTTCTATCTAGTTTCTCTTCCTCTTGTTTTGTTAAAGTTTTTTATAGTTTATATAGGAAATATTTATTTCAATGTTTTTTCTGTTCCTAAAATAGTTTATTTTTCCTTGTTTCCTTTCCTCACTGGGCTATTTTCGGTATTGGAGTCCCTGGGCCTATAGCATCCTGCTTTTTCAACTAGAGTTGTAGTTTAGCATTTTATGATAATAATAATAATAATAATAATAATAATAATAATAATAATAATAATAATAACAGAAAGAGGTCTTCATTTTATAAGAAAGCATACCTTATGAATGAGAATATTTCCTTGGTCGCAGTGACCCAGCCATCTATAACACATTACTGCAAATCAAATCGACTCCAGTCAGCATCTTATCAATTTCCACGTCGCTGGACACAAATGTTCAAAGATGATGCGTTCTTCCATGATGGCATTTTCAAAGAATGGAAGTCTATAATATAACTTATAATGGGATTATAGGGGTAAAAAAATTGAAGTAATTATTAAGTGTATCCTTTAATCTTAGCACATCGCTTTTAATCCAAATACTTATTAATTATTCACCTTTAAGGTCCTTCACTGTTTTTATTATTATCATTAAAAACTTAATTAAGATTCGTGCTGCAATTATTGTTATAAAGTAAATAAAATAAAAGAGAAGCGACTCAAAACCGCAATATCATGACCTATTAAATTCAGCCTTATCTAGTTCACTGCAGGACAACAGCCTCAAACATGTCTTTATTCATGTCTGATGTTTGGTAAGTTTTCATCACATCACCACGCTCACTAGCACAGAATGGTGATGGTGGGAGACTTTTATCTGTATTCGTTTGGGTGTCCCTGACTAGTACAGATATCCTGATCATGGCGATACACAATCCTTTTTCACAAGTTAAGCTATTCCCGCTCAGAAAAGGAAATACAGTATATATATATATCTATATATATATATATATATATATATATATATATATATATATATATATATATATATATATATATATATATATATATGTATGTATATATATAAATGTAAATATATATATATATATATATATATATATATATATATATATATATATATATATAAATTATATATATATTGTATATCCGTAGTTCCTATGTGTTATTTTCCAAACTTTATTGTAGAAGGGATAGGGAATTGATTGCTGCAGTTTAACATGCTGTAGATATTGATGGTCGTTTGCAGTATGTGTACCTTCAAGGGACGGGTAACACACACCTACACACACACACACACACACACACATATATATATATATATTTATATATATATATATACCGTATATATATATACATACCGTATGAGTTTTTGTGATTTACTTGTGTATGAGGACGTGAAAATGTGCATTATTTATGGGTGTGTCCATGCATTTGTTTGCTTGCTTAATAATCCGAAAAAAATATGAGGAAAAATGTCAGAAAAGTAGTCCATATATTTATTCCATCTTGTCGTAAAATCAGTGGAATTAGGTATCCATATAATGTATGTTATGGTCTATCTTTATATCGTGGTATTTAAAAGAAAGATACGACTAAATAAAGATTTAAACCAAAATATTTCCATGTTCCAATATTCCTGCAAAAAGTATTGTTCCGTGCTCGGGTGTGTCATTACACTTCCTGTTGTTGATGGAGATAGACGAAAACGGGTATAACCTCTCCCTGTTTACGTAATTTTAGGTAATTAAAGGTTCCACACTTTTCCAAATGTTTGTACCGTTGTTTTAAATACAAGGTCAGGTGTATTGACGTGTTATTAGAGGTATTTTCAAATAAAAAATGGATAGATAAATAGTTTGTAATATTAGTAGGTCTACTTTTTTTTTATTTGTCAGTCCCTGGCCAAGACATTTTAGCAATGGCGTGTGACACAGGTCCAAGTGTTAATGTGTATTGAATATTTATTTATAGAACTTTGAAAAAATTTAGAAGCCTCTGGTTCTGAGGATTCTTTAATAATGTGTTTTTCCCTTATATATATATTTTTACTTCGAATTTTAAAACAAAATTGTGAAAAGTATTTTAACAAAATATCAATTTCTTGGAACCTGTGATAAAAAAATGAGACTTCTTTTTCTCCCAAAGGGTTAATTATTGCACTATAATTGTAGAGTGGCCACTTTCTACTCGGTAAGGGTAGAAGATAGAATTTAGTTATGGTAAGCAGCCTTTCAAAGAAAGGAACATATCAAATTTAAACTATTGTCCTCTTGTCTTGGTTAGTGCCGTAGACACTGCGCCATTTGTATTCCAGTGTCCTAGGTTTGAGTTGTTTTACCTAAGGGTACACCCAGTAACTATTTAGTTATATATATACTTTAATCATTTCTAGCCAAATACATGAACCATAAATTTTTCATACTACCAATCCTGTGCTGTATGCATTTCTGACCATGATTATTTGTTCAAACAACCCGTTTGCCTTTTGGATCCCCCTTAACCCAACAGTACCCAAAGTGCTACTGTCCTCAGCGGGTTGTGTCCCCAGTGGTCACCTACCCACTAAGGCTAAACATGTTATATAGGGAATATGCAGGGGTGACCAACCTCCCCTTTTTACCTTTTTATATATTGTGTAAAGTGTGTATGGAACAATTCATTAAAATATACATGATATTACCGTAGCATTGCTACCATTAGCAATGCCTTTTTAATGTTAACACTGTGTATCATGGGTAACGTTGCTTATTTTAACATTCCCAGTACATACTTGAGTTTTGTGACCTGGGAACTCCTAGGTTAGGTTAGGTGGGTTTGTTAGGTTCTGTACCCTTTTTGTACTTTTTATTTATTGTGTAAAACTTATATTGAAAAATTATTTAAAATACGTGTGGAAATATCTAGCATTACTATCGCTAGTAATGTCACCGTATCGTTGGTAACGCTGTGTATCATTCGTATCGAGGTTAATTTTATTGTTCTCGGTAAATACCTGATGTTTGTGACCTGTCAACTACTAGGTTAGGTTAGGTTGGTTTGTTAGGTTCTGTACCCTTTTTTTGCTATTTATATATTGTGTAACCGGTAATATTACCTTAACAATCCGACTCATCGTTGGTCACACTGTGTATCATTGGTAACGTTGCTAATGTTATCGTTCGGCATACATTCGTGAGGGAAGTTATCAGGTTATTACCAATTATTATGTCTGACAAGTGGCTCCATTGCCTGAAAGGGACATGGCAGGGGAGACCCCATTCACTAACTCAACATAGCCTGGTGGGGGCATTTTCCCTGTATAACATGTTTAGCCTCAGCGGGTAGGACCCACTGAGGACAGTAGCACTTCGGACCCTTATCCCTTAACCCACTATCATGGGGAATCCCAGTGAGATACCAGGGATGCTGGGTGGGAAACACTCCAAACGAGTGATTTGCAACAATATTAGTTACCAGAAACGCATAATTAGCTCAGAGCAAACAGTTATATAAATATATTGTTCATGTAAGTAGCATCAAGTTCCGTAATCTTAAATTGTAACACAAGATCACCAGCTACGCTAATATTCTCCACCTAATCTAATCTCGATACTGTACCCATACATACCAGGGAGGGGGGAGGGGGGCTACAAACCTTCTGTGACCACTCTTTGAGGGCTGTATCCCAACCTACCTAAAAAGAGCTTCCTTATTTACTAGTACGCCCCCTTGTGGCCCGCTTTAGACTGCTGTACTGCCGTATCATTAACTAACCCCCCTTTGACTGCTGTATTATTATCTAACCCCCTTAGACTACCGTATTCTTACTTAACCCCCCTAGACTGCTGTAACTTTACCCAATGCCCTTAGGCTTCCATAACCTGACCTAACCCCCTTAGACTTCCATAACCTTACCTAACCCCCTTAAACTGCCGTAACCTTACCTAGCCCCTCTTGGATTGCTGTAACCTTACCTTACCATAAGACTTGCGTCTCAACCCTCTGTTTGCTTCCCAAATGACTTCACACATGGAGAAATAACAGTAAAACATAGTTCATAAAACTGGCTTCATGGTATTGTATTTTGCTCCATGATAATCACCAGTATTAAACAATTTTACTGCTGCTTTGTTCTGGTAAGCGGTACATCTCCCTGGATCAATATTAAAGTATCATAAAAAGGAATATTTACAGTGTTCCTTATTTTATGTTTGGGAAGGCAAAGGTTGATGGTCCCCTGTAAATGGTCGGAGCATGTGACTGTCCCCATATTCCTGCCATATCCTTACCTAAGCCCCTTAGACTGCTATATCCATACCCAACCCTCTTGGATTGCCGTATCCTTACCTAGCCCCCCTTAGACTGCTGTATCCTTAGCTTACCATATCCTTAGCTTACCGTAAGACTAAGTCTCAACCATGTGTTTACTTCCCAAATGAAACTAAATGGGTATTGCATGGTGGTGGTGGTTGTTGGGTTGTAGCCCCACTGATAGGTAAGGGTACGGCCTAAAAGTTAGTTGTTCCGTAACTGAAATACA
The DNA here is from genome assembly GCF_036898095.1 of Palaemon carinicauda. Classification (NCBI taxonomy): domain Eukaryota; kingdom Metazoa; phylum Arthropoda; class Malacostraca; order Decapoda; family Palaemonidae; genus Palaemon; species Palaemon carinicauda. The sequence continues at coordinate 336,897,508 of NC_090725.1, forward strand.
AACCACGCTATTTAATATGGGTATTACTTTCGGCGTAGCTGAAATGACGGGTCATTATAATTTTAACAAGGGCTTACTAACCCCTCGCTAGTTAACGAGGGGGTAGGGAGGGGTAGCTTGCTAACCCCCCCCTCACACACCTGTGATTAGGTCACTTTGCTTTTGGCTCGGGTGACAATCAGACATATCTGCTCCCACCCTCGCTTACTTTGACAGCCTTTGATCTTTGTTTTGCTTTTTCTTTTTCTTTTATACAGTGTGTTTGGAAGTTGGCCTCTACCATGCGGAAGTGTCTCGGCTTACCTGACCGCCCTTGTGGTACTTATATGTCGGCGGTCGACACGGACCCTCACACCTTATGTCCTTTTTGTAGGGGTCAACGGTGTGATAGGAATAGAGTATGTGGTGAGTGTAGGGAGTGGTCTACCTCCCAGTGGGAGAGGTTTTCCCGGCGCCGGGGTTTCCTTGAAGAGAGAAAATCCCAAGCACACTTCTTCCGTAGCCAGAACCTCCTCCGAAGCTCCCACTCGATCAGTATCTCCCTAGAGGCCGTCGAGTGGTAGCGTAGGCCGTACTTACGTTCGCCAATCTCGGGGTTCGGGAGAGGGAGTTGCCTCCCATAGCGAGGCAACTCCTCCTCCTCCCCCGGGGTGAGGATATTTCTGATAACAATGTGTCTAACAATAATTTGTTACAGCTTTGGGCGTCCTTGGGGCTTCAGGGCTCGCCCTCCAAGGAAGCCCTGTTTGACATAATCAGGTTGGGGGCTGCTGTCAAACAATCGCCGACGGTAGCAGAGGTTGATCCTCTGTCTATCGTCGACGTTGTTGTGGCAGGGGCTTCCGACGAGTTAGGTCAAACCCCTGCTATGGTTCCTGATGTAGCTGAAGGCTTAGTTCCCGCCTCCGAACATCCTTCGAGGGAGGAGCTAAGTCCAACGGTCTCTCCTGCAGGTGATTCTCCCCCTCGGAGGAGATCACTAACAGAGACTCCTCTTCGGAGGACTGACGATGGTCTGCCTGCTGCCCCCAGAGGACGTATCAGATGGAAAGCTCGCCCTCCTCTTTGCCGTAGAGGCCTTCTTTCTCCCCACAAGGGAGTTAGGAGGCGCCTCTTCGGTTCTTCGCCTTCGCAGTCCCCCGCAGAGGATCCTCCTCGCCGTGCACCGACCATTGCAGCTGCATCCCTGGACCTCTCTGCAGATCGTTCACAATCTCCTTCGCCTGCCAGACCTGCTGACCTCCCGTCTCCGTTCCTGGCCGCTGACGCGCTGTGGGTGCCCACGCAACCCGTTATCCAACGGGCATCGGTCCCTTCGGGGCAAAAGGGGCTTTCTCACAATGTGAGTAAGTCCCTTAAGCGCCAGGTATCTCCTGCGTGCCAACGTTCTCCTGCGCGCAAGCGCTCGCCTGCTGTTCCTGAGACATCACTTCAGAGATCTCCTGTTCGAGGAAAACGAGCCAGCAATCTCCCGTTGCTGAGACTAATCGCCAGCGCTCTCCTGCTCGCCAGTGCTCACCTGCGCGCTAGCGATCTCCTGTATGCCAGCGATCTTCTCCTCCCCAGCGCTCAACTGCGCGCCCACGATCTCCTGCTCGCCAGCGTTCGCCTGCACGTCCACTATCTCCCGATCTGGGCGCAGGAGGGAAGAATCTTCCCGTCAGCGATCTCCTATGCGCCTTCGGACCTCGCCTGCTCGTCAGTCCTCGCCTGTGCGCCATCGCGCGCACCTGTTCCAGCTCCTGCTGTGCACCCTCCTGCGCGCCCACGCGCGCGAGCAATCACCTCCGCGCGCGCAAGCGCTTGTGCACCCTTCTACGCACCCTCTGCTTTCGCCAGATTGCGCACCTGCGCGCCATCGGTCGCCAACGCCCCCACGCGTCGTAGATCGCCAGCGCGCCCTCTCGCCTGTGCACAGTAGCTCGCCTGTGCGCCATCGCTCGCCAACGCTCTCCTGCACACCAGCGCTCGCCTGTGCGCCCTCGCTATCATCTCCGCGCGCGCGTCAACATTCGCTCGCGCGCGAACCAGGGAAAATCCCATCGCGCGATTCCCATCGGGATTCACAGCGCGAGCCCCCGTGCGAAGCTACAGGAACAAGAGCCTCCAGGACGTCATCTTCACGTCTCCCCCCCCCCGCAAGTGCAGCTCAGCGCTCCTGCAGGAGGAGGGGAGAACTCCGGATGGGTCCAGGAACCAACCTTGTTCTTCCCTTTCTTTTCTTCAGGCAGGCCCAGTTGTAGTTTCTACTCCGAAGGATCGCCCGATCCCCTTCCCTCCAGAGGGAGCCTCTGACAGCACAGCTGTCAGAGCCGTCATGCAGGCTTTCAAACCTGCCTTCTCTGAGATGGGCCTCAAATCAATGGGAGCTCCGACCCCACTGAAGAGGAAGAGAGGAGTAGAAGTTGTGGTAACTTCTCCTAGGGCCAAGCTGGCTCCCCGGAAGTCCTTGAGGAAGGCTCTTTCCCCCCCCCCCAGACTTTCTCTCCCTCTCCTGTGGACGAGGATTTTCCGTCCTCGGGAGTCTACCGAGGTGAGACGTTCTCCCATCGCACCAATGGGAGAAACCCCACCTCGTACAGGAGAATCATCCTGTGTTGGGGGGGAGAAGAGCCCACAGACGACGTTGTTGGAGTCCTGTATTCCTCCCAGGAGCGAACCTAAGGACTCTAAGACCATCCCCAAGTCATCCTCAAGGATTTGACTAGAGCCAACAAGACCCGCAGAGAACGTCCACGTGTCCCCCAAGAAGAGCCTTTGGGGACGGGAGACTTTGCTGCCAGTTCTCCAGGAGGGGAGCCACAGGAGTCAGAGCATGCCTTCTGGCAGGTTCTGACCCTGATGAGGCATCTCAACGGGTTCCCGGATCCTGAGATTCCTCCTCGAGAGGGCAAGGAAACGGTCCTGGACCAAGTCTTTGGCACTCAGAAGCCCGCTAAGGCCAGTACGACTTTGTCCTGGTCCCAAGGGGTGAAGAGTGCCAGGGATAAGGTTGAGGGCCAACTCTCCGAGCTCGCCTCCTCCAGCCGTTCCACTGCTGGCAACAAGCTCCTCCCTCCTCCTCGTATCCACCAGAGGAGGTACTTTGAGATCATGGAGGAGTCTTGGCTAGCTCTCCCCTTGCACCATTCTGTGGAAGAGCTCACCAAGGGAGTCCCTCTAGAGAGGCTCTCTAGCCGGCAAGTGTCTTTCTCGGTGACAGAGATCCTAAGGCAGGAGAAGGTTGCGAAGTGTGCCATGCAGGCTACTTCGTGGCTGGATGTCTGGCTGGGGTCTCTTGGCATCCTGTTATGATCCGAGGACCTGTCTAAGGAGAGCACCAGGAAGGCCCTGGAGACCTTCCTCCTTTCGGGCACCCGCACCATTGAGTTTCTGGCCCACCAAGTCTAGAACTTGTGGGCCAATTCCATTCTGAAACGACGTGAGGTTCCACATGAAGGTCCCAGCCGTCGAGGTCAGCAGGCTCAGACATTCTTCCATTTTGGGAAAGAATCTGTTTGAGCCTAAAGACATGGAACAGGCAGCTGAGAGGTAGAGGAAGTCCAACCAGGACTCTCTCCTACATAGGGCTCTTACATCAAAGCCCTATAAACCTCCAGCACCTCAACAACCTCGCCCGTCACAGATGACAAAACCGGCAGTGGCAGCAAAGGCAATGGTGTCGAAGCCCTTTCCTGTCAAAGACAAGAAAGGCAAAAAGTCCTCCAGGGGAGGGAAAAATCCTAGAGGGAGTGGCCGAGGCCGCAAACGCTAGGATTGGCAATCCCTCTGCATGTCCACCAGTGTGGGGGATGCCTACAAAGTTGCGCAATCAGGTGGCAGCAACCCGGGGCTGATTCCTGGACGATTTCCGTAATCAGTCGGGGATATCGCGTCCTGTTCACAACATCTCTACCTCCCCTGACAGCGGATCCAGTGTCGTTGAGCTCCTTTGCCATGGGATCGGCAAGGGGGCAAGCCCTACGGGCAGAAATCGAGACCATGTTAAAGAAGGGCGCTCTCAAGGAGGTCGTCGACGGTTCCCCAGGCTTCTTCAGTCGACTCTATCTTGTAAGGAAGGCGTCTGGAGGCTGGAGACCAGTCATCGACCTCTCAGCTCTGAACAGGTTTGTCAAACAAACCCTGTTCAGCATGGAGACGGTGGACACGGTCAGACTTGCAGTGAGACCACAAGACTTCATGTGTACGCTGGACCTGAAGAACGCGTACTTCCAGATCGAAGTCCATCCGTCTTCAAGGAAGTACTTAAGATTCAGCCTAGACAACAAGATCTACCAGTTCAAGGTGCTGTGTTTCGGTCTCTCCACAGCACCTCAGGTATTTACCAGTGTTCACTCTGATTTCTTCGTGGGCACACAGGATTGGCATCCGTCTCCTCTGTTATCTGGACGACTGGCTGTTCTGGAGAGGGAGGTCTCAACCTTCCGAACTCACCAGTGGTAGCTTATACACCCCCCCCTGGAACCCCCCCAAGCGGCGGCGCGAGCCTCAAACCACGCCCCTTGGGCGGAGTTACCAGGGACGAGCGGGTTGACTCGGCAATGGAAGTCACATTTCTGAAGTTGACTTCGGCACAGAACGTTCTCCTCTTTTTTCCCTCCCGCTGCTCCCAACATTATTTTCTGATTTTCATTATTCTGCACTCAGCAACCAGAGTAATATCTCAGCCCACGGCTTAATTATGTCTAGGCAAATTCTTACCTCCGCGGAGGTGCATCGGCTTAGCGAAGACTCCAGCGGAGAGGAGAACGTAATCAGTAACGAAAAACGAACACAATCGACTGCAGCTAGTGATATGCCTTCTAATTCTGATATCGTAAATATGTTACTACAACAGAATCAAACTCTCATGAAAATCATCCAGAAAAGGTAAGGTTTTAAATTCTGTTTACAACGAAACCGTCATATGGAAAGCAGCTGATTTAGATTAATGACGTCACAAATGCAAATGGCGGCCCCCATACGTAAGGTTGTTATGATTTGAATGCTTAGAGCAGGCACTTCCGAACATAGCGTAAGTAGCTTAAGCAAAGCATGTGCATGATTACTACACGATTAATTGGTATAAACAAACCAAATACTCCAATTTTTATATATTACAAAATTATAATTAAGCACACAAAACAAATAGCTTGCCTGACACATCAAAAGCACGCAGCTTAATAGGCAGTAGGCTAGACCACAGGTAAGTTCGAGCTTACATTTCTCGCTTTAAACCTATCAACACTAGCCTAGGCCCTGGGGGGCTATCTGATAAGGGTTACATATGAGGCAGGTCTAGTTTATTAATAATAACAGATTTAAACTTATCATTCACTTAAATATGGCACTGAATTAACCTAAGAGGGCTATTTGAGTCGTGAACCCCATTGCCTGACTTCAGCCTTCTAGGTCCGCTGCTGTCCATATTTACTATACCTGTTGAACAAAATTTCAATTAATCTATGGTAAATAAATCACTGATATTAAACATTCATCTCGGCAGAAGTGGTTCACCTGCTAAGAAGACTGAGGCTCCCCCTCCTACTAAGCGCTCAAGACGATCACCTGAATTACCTGAAAGTGCAAATTTAGACCTCTTTTCCTTTTATAATAATGGAGATCAAAGTGATTACGAAGATTTCAACCTTCTTACCTTCAATAAACCCATTCCTTCATATATTTCCACCAATTTCAAAGCTGAACCATCTTTTCATAGAGAAGGGAAAATTCAATTGAATAATTCACTAGTAGCATTAACTTTCAGTGAAGGCCATAGTGATAACCGGGATAAATTCTTTGTTAGTAGTCAAAATAAGGAGTTCTCAGACTTTTTTAAATTAATTAATACTCCAAAGTTGAATTTCTGGCCTGAAGGTAAGGTATTTGATGACAGTTATAAGAGAGAATTTTTTTATGACATTGAAAATATTAAAATGAGTATTTCTGCCTTTCAAGGGCATGCAGCACTGGCACACATTGTATACCCCTCCAAAGTAAATGACATTGATTTTTTTTTCAAAATTATTATTGGTCCCCTAAGGAGGAGCATAGACCTCATACAAAATTTGATAAGAAATTTCAGAAGCAGAGCACTTCCTAGATACCTCAAGGAAGAAATAAGAGATCTTATAATCAAAGCAGACATTAAAGAAGTTTGGAATTTAACTGAAGACCAAAAATCAGCCATTGCTGCCTGCTTTCACAAGGGTCCCCTCCTCAGAGGAGGGGCAGCAAACTTCAGAGGTAGGAAATTCAACTTCGGGGGCAGATTTCAGGGAAGAAGGTTCAGTTTCCTCAAAGGTAACCCTAACTTTAGATTCAAGTCTCAGCCGCTTAGAAGAGGTAATAGGCGAGGTGGGTACAGGGGGGGGGGGAGGTCACAAAATGGACAAGCTAATAGTTCAGGAGCCAGAGAAAAGAAAGACCCTAGAAATTGAGCCATGCTCCGCACCAGTTCAAAGAAATTTTTTCAGCACCAGTATTCTATGCACCAGTTGATAACGATGTTTACTCTGCACCAGTTAATAATGAGCTTTGCTCAGCACCAGTTAATGAGCTTTGCTCAGCACCAGTTAATAACGAGCTTTGCTCACCACCAGTGGTTAATGAGCTTTGCTCAGCACCAGATAATAACGAGCTTTGCTCCGCACCAGATAATAACGAGCTTTGCTCCGCACCAGACCATCATGACATTGGGCCAAATGCTATAAATCAAGATAGAAGTAAAGAGACCTTGCCTTTGGCCTCAAACCCAATGAATAACTCCTCCCAGAGCCCCCCAGAGAATAGGATAGGTAAGTCATTATTGATGAATATTGATAGTTGGAGAAAGCTTCCTAATGCCTCTTTTGCTTGTAAAATTATCAATGAAGGGGTGATAATTCCGTTTAATAATAAACTTAAAGCCCAGAGGTCATTAAAAAGAACAGGTAAAGATAGATTTTATTCAATTAACAAGCGTAAAATATTGGAAAGTGAATGTGACAGACTGCTAAAACTAGGTGTCATAGAGCAGATCCCCAGAACTTCCTTTTACTACTCCAACCACATATTTTATAAATTCAAACCAGATGGAACAGTACGACTAATCTTTGACATGAAGGTGCTCAACACCATGATTAAAAAACCTTCTTTTACCATGCTCAAGGCCAATACTATATTTCCCTATCTACATCTAAACTCTTGGACCTGCAAACTAGATTTAAAAGATGCTTATTGGCACATTCCATTACATGCAAGTAGCCAGAAATTTCTAACCTTCAAACTAGGTAAAAGGAAGTTCAAATGGACTGTGATACCCTTTGGACTAAAGACAGCACCTTATATATTTTTAAAGATAATGTACACAGTGATCAAGTATATTAGAACTTCATATAACATCTTAATATTCAATTATCTTGATGACATTCTTATATTAGCAAAAGATTATGTAAAATGTAAAAATCACATTCAGCTAGTCATTAAGATCTTGTCAGACTTAGGATGGAATATCTCACTTAAAAAATCTACAATTGAACCGACTCAAAGAATTGAATTTTTAGGAGTGCATTACAATATGATTAAGAAAACTATGAATCCCAGTGGGAAAAACATAGAGAAGTGTGTCGAATTGGCCAAAGCTTTCTCCAACTCTGCTAAATCCGACCTGCATTCCTATCAAATGTTAATCGGAGCTTTAAATTTTAGTGCATCCTATACAAGCTTGGGAAAATTCCATCTTAAATATCTCCACAGATACCACAGTTATTTTAATTCAGGGTACAAAATCATTCCCCACACCTTCAAAAAATACCTAAAGCCATGGGAACAGAGACAAATGTACAGAGAGGTTAACATTCCAAAACCACAGATAGATGCAGAACTTTTCACTGACGCTTCCAACCAGGGTTGGGAGGTGCATTAGTAATAGCGGGTAATATGCTCTCAATAAATGGAACTTGGACAAATGAAGAATCCTCCCTTCACATCAATGTAAGAGAGTTATTAGCTTGCTTCTATTCTTTGGAACACTTCATCACAAGGTTATACAACAAGGTAGTCTTAATACATGTTGATTCAAAGGTTACTAATTGTTGGCTAAGGAAACAGGGTAGTATCAGAAACAAGTTAGCTCATGAACTAGTCAGGAAAATACTTAGTACCATGAAGGATCACAACATACAGATAAATTCCAGATGGATCAGGGGAGTAAGTAACACCATCGCAGACTCACTTTCCAGGGACCTGGGTTCCATTCACACAGAAACTTCCCTCAGTGACAGTCTATTCTCCTTAATCTGCTCTGACTTCAATTTCACCCTGGAAATAGATCTGTTCTCAAATGGCTTCAATACTAAGTGCAAAAAGTTTTGTTCATCTCTTCCAAACCAAAAAGCCATCAGCAATAATGCACTTACGATTAGCTGGAAGGGATCAACACCTCTCTATGCCTTTCCACCAGGATTCTTACTACACAAAGTAGCTTTTAAAATCAATAAAGAATGCAATAATAATATGCTTTTCTGCACCATATCGCAGGGGACGGAACCATGGATTCCATTAGTGAAGTCAGTCGCGAAGCAGCACAAACGATATATTGTGAAGATCGAAGACTACCAGATAGTTCTCAAGGATTGTATCTCACCCTCAGCAAAGCTCCAATCAACTTTGATCGCCTTCAAAATTTAAAGGATCAGCTCCCTAACGTCTTTCCTCCTGAGGTTTGCTCCAAAATTGCTGTCAGCTTGAGGGACAGCTCCTTGCACAAGTATGAAAACCTATACAACATTTTTAAAAGTTTCATTCACAAGGAGTATGGAAGAGACAACAAATTCCCCCTGTTAGCAATTATTTTTCAATCACCTTATAGACAAGGGTCTGTCTTACAACACCCTGAAGAGCTACAGAGCAGCTTTAGGTCCTATCTTGTCAGGCTATTTCCCAGGTTACTGTCTTGCAGAGGACAAATATGTCAAAGCAATGATATCGGGAGTTAATAGAAGGAAACCTAGAAATTCTCACCAGTTCCCTGGCTGGGATCTAGACAAAGTAATTTCGTTTCTCAACACCACGAGAGATAACTCTACCTTACTACTGACACAGAAAACCTTGTTCCTAGTAGCCTTAGCTTGCCCTTTAAGAGCTAATCAATTTAACAATCTCAGCATTTCCAGGAGCACCATCACCCCAGAACACATTGTCTTACGGAACCACCCTTCCTTCATGGCCAAAAACCAAAAGAACAACTACACGCCAATAGAGATCAGCTTTAGGAAGCTTTCTAACAGACCAAAAATATGTCCAGTCAGACAATTGAACTTCTATTTGGAATAAACAAACAAAGTCTGTATGGAAAGAAACATAGACAGGAAAGACCACATATGGCTAGATGAACACTTCAAGATAATGTCTCTACAAAAAATGAGACAACTTTTTAGGGAGTGCATTTTCAGAGCCGACCCAAATGCTACTAAACAGTCAACGAATTTTCACTCTATACGGGGTCAAGCTTCATCAAGACTGCTGTACAATGGAGTATCTATACAAGAAATCATGTCCAGAATGAATTGGAGAAGCGACTCTGTCTTCAGCTCTTACTATGCTCTCCTCGGCTTACAGGGAGCTTTCGATGCTGTGGTCGCTGGACTTCATCTTCAAGCCCCCTGAAGCATCTGCCTAGCTACCACTGGTGAGTCCGGATGGTTGAGACCTCCCTCTCCAGAACTGTAAGTTTACTTGTGAACGAAGGTTCTGGAGTGGGAGGTGAGACCTTCCGGACTCAAAGTCTGGGTCACCCTCCAACCCTTCCCCCGTGAGCCGAGGAGACCATGTACAGTACTTAGGAGGGAATATTCTAACAACTTCATAATTCAACAGAGTAGGCTATATACAAGAACACACACATACAATCACTATTATTCCACAGAAAACAAACTAACTGGAATCTTTCAATATTCATATCAACCAAGAGAGCACAAGAAGATTGAATTTACTAGTAAAAAGACCTTTATGTCCAACAATTTGCACCTTCACAGTAATTCCTTCATAACTTGCACTACCAAGGTAAGCTCAACCACTTCTGTGTTATTTTTTGTTCTATTACAACTTCAAAAATGTGACTTCCATTGCCGAGTCAACCCGCTCGTCCCTGGTAACTCCGCCCAAGGGGCGTGGTTTGAGGCTCGTGCCGCCGCTTGGGGGGGTTCCAGGGGGGGGGGGGTGTATAAGCTACCACTGGTGAGTCCGGAAGGTCTCACCTCCCACTCCAGAACCTTCGTTCACAAGTAAACTTACAGATCCTAGCAGACTCGGAGTCGACCCTTCTTCAACACCGAGACAAGCTTCTGGGACTTTGCCAAGATCTAGGGATCATGGTAAATCTCGAGAAGTCTTCTCTGCTTCCAACTCAGCGACTGGTATATCTAGGCATGATATTGGACACCAATCTCCACAAAGCCTTTCCATCAGACGACAGGATAGCAAGGCTGAGGGGGGTCGCAGATTCTTTCCTCAGACGAGAAAAACTCCCAGCCCAATCGTGGTTACGTCTCCTTGGTCACCTTTCTTCCCTGGCCCGTCTAGTTCCAAACGGTCGCCTCAGGATGAGATCCCTGCAATGGCGACTCAAGTCCCGGTGGAATCAGGGACACGATTCCCCGGACGTCTCAGTCCCTTTGGGTCCTGCGGAACGGACGGACCTTCAGTGGTGGGTGACAGACGAGAACCTACGAAAGGGAGTGGATCTTCTCATCCTCCCCCCGGATTTGATGCTGTTCTCGGATGCCTCAAAGAAAAGGTGGGGGGCCCATGTTCTGAACCACAGGACCTCAGGCCTCTGGTCAGAATCAGAAAAGTGCCTCCACATAAATCTGCTAGAAATGAAGGCCGTATTCCTGGCACTTCAACAGTTCCAACAGTACCTGGCGTGTCACTCCGTGGTGGTGATGAGCGACAACACCACGGTAGTGGCTTACATCAACAAGCAGGGAGGTTCCTTTTCAGAGCAGCTATCCCATCTGGCAGTAGAGATACTGAGATAATGAGGGAAGTAACAAATATCATATCACCTTGGAGGTATAACATGATACCCCGAAAATGGGAGACGACTCTTTGCCATCTCCGTATTGGTCACACACGGTTGACACACGAGTTTCTGCTGAAGGGGCAACACCAACAGTATTGTGAGGACTGTTTGGTACCTTTAACAGTGAGGCATTTGTTGACCGAATGCCCTAATTTTACTAACTTAAGAAATAGATATCTGTTTGAGGCTCGAGGTGAGGATGACAGGTTCATCCTTGCCAAGATTCTTGGACATGATGTGTCCTACTATGCGAGCGGAAATTTTAGATTTATTTCAGAAGCAGGTCTTCTGAAAACTATTTAACTATTGTAATGACTTCTTAACTTTTATGGTTTTAATAGAATTCTCTCTTATTTTTCATATATAATAAATGCTATCGGCATCAATGACCTTAGATGTCAGGATGCCAGAAAACTTTCAATCAATCAATCAATCAATCGTGGGCACACAGGATCGGCATCCGTCTCCTCCGTTATCTGGACGACTGGCTGATCCTGGCAGACTCGGAATCGACCCTTCTTCGACACCGAGACAAGCTTCTGGGAATTTGCCAAGATCTAGGGATCATGGTAAATCTCGAGGAGTCTTTTCTGCTTCCATCTCAACGACTGGTATATCTGGGCATGATATTGGTCACCAATCTCCACAAAGCCTTTCCATCAGACGACAGGATAGCAAGGCTGAGGACGGTCGCAGATCCTTTCCTCAGACGAGAAGAGCTTCCAGCCCAATCATGGTTACGTCTCCTAGGTCACCTTTCCTCCTTGGCCCGTGTAGTTCCAAACGGCAGCCTCAGGATGAGATCCCTGCAATGGTGACTCAAGTCCCGGTGGAATCAAGGCCACGATTCTCCGGACATTCTGGTCCCCATGGGTACTGCGGAACGGACGGACCTTCAGTGGTGGGTTACAGACGAAAACCTCCGAATGGGAGTGGATCTTCTCGTCTTCCCCCCGGAGTTGATGCTGTTCTCGGACGCTTCAAAAGAAGGGTGGGGGGCCCACGTTCTGAACCACAGGACCTCAGGCCTATGGTCAGAATCAGAAAAGTGCCTCCACATAAATCTGCTAGATATGAAGGCCGTATATCGGGCACTTCAACAGTTCCAACAAACCCTAGCGGGTCACTCCGTGGTGGTGATGAGCGACACCACCACAGTAGTGGCTTACATCAACAAGCAGGGAGGTACCTTTTCACAACAGCTATCCCATCTGGCAGTAGATATACTGAGATGGACCGAAGTCCACTCGATTCCACTATCGGCTCGCTTCATTCCGGGCAAAAGGAATGCGCTCGCCGACAGTCTGAGCAGAGCATCGCAGATAGTGAGTGCCGAGTGGTCTTTGGATCGTCTAGTAGCTACCCGGTTTTAGTCTGCATGAATGAAAAAGTATGCCTGTCCCTTACTCTTTTCTTCATCCTCCCCTCTCTTGGGGAAAGCAGCATCCTGGGTTCTCTGCACAGCTGACCTCAAACCTCTGCAGGTAAACCATGCTTCCTTGTGTTCCTAGTATTAAGATAATACTGTCGCGTCCCCCATACCCTAACGAGGTGGTATTGGGAACGTCCTAGCCTAGAATTCCATCTAAAGGATTCCAGGCCAACTTCCTAGGACGACTCACACTTCATTCCTTCACACACAAGCTTACGTAGGCCGCACGTTCCTTGCAGAGCAAGGGATTTGCAAGGTGCAGGGACTCCTTATCTCGAGTGCTACACACTCTGATTCTGAGTCCCCGGGCAAAGCCAAAGCCAGTAAGGCTGGGACTTACCACCCTACCTAAGAGTTAAGTTACCCTATTTAAATAGCGTGGTTTGTATTTCGGTTACGGAACAAATGACAAATTCGTAGATAATTTGTATTTTTCCTAAACATACAAACCTTAGCTATTTAATCATACTTGCCCGCCAGTCCTGTCCCCCGTGAAGTCCTACCTCTAAGCGAAGTGAATCAGTTCACCGGTGTGTGAGGGGTAGCACTTTCATTCTTCATCAGGCTCTTAATAAGAGAAACTCCTGCACATTGCATTAAGGCAGACTGCAAGTGTTTTAAAGTGAGATGCATGAAGTTAGAGCTGTAGCAACTTCAGTGGCTTTCAGGTAGAATAGATCGTTGCAGAGCATTATGGACACAACCTTTTGGAGGAGTAAATCTGTGTTCGCTTCACATTATTTAAAACTTGTCCAGACTGTTTCACTCTGGTCCCATTCGTAGCAACGAGAGCAGTAGTGGGGGAAGGATTCACCACTACATTCCCATAATCCTAATACCCTTTTCTTCTCTTGGAACTTTTGTATTTTTATGGTTGTTCGTGGAGATTGCGACAGTCTTCCACAATCATTGTCTTTAGTCAGGTGGTAATTTTGTTCCTTGAGAGCGCCCTGGAACAAGGGTATTGGAGGAGGTCTTGTCACATAAAGGTTTTTAGACCGGTTTGACAGCTCCTAGAGGTCTTCAGCCCCCTGGGTGGATTGCTGGATCTCATAAGGAAAGCAGACATAATGAAAGAAGTCATTGAAGTCAGCTTCCTTATCAGGTACCAACCCTTAAGCTTGTTTATTAACTCTTAAGTAAAATTCCAACAATGTTACCTGTCTCTAACCCTCCACCAAAGGTGTTAATCAGCTATATATATATAATTACTGGGTAAGTCTTATGTTTAAAAATGATATTTTCATTACAAGATAAATTTTTGAGCATACTTACCCGGTAGTTATATATAATTAAATTCCCACCCTCCTCCCTTCTAGAGATTAGAGACATGGAAGATCTGAGGAATCATGGAATGGTTCCAGGTACCTTGCTAGGGGCGCGCAGGTGGTACACCTGGCTACCCAATCTGTGATTGCCGCGAGTTTTGAAATTTCTGCCGGACGTCAGGGACGTATAGCTAGATATATAACAACCGGGTAAGTATGTTCAAAAATTCATTTTATAATGAAAATATAATTTTTCACGTTTTACCGATCGCTAGGTCGCCAATCACCAGATCCCCAATTGCTACCTCAACGCTGATCTTTGACCTCTAGTCCCTCCGACTAACGATCTCCAATTGCTAGCGTTCCAATCGCCGATTGCTAGTCAATAACCAGTCATCAGCTTGCTGATCACTAGATCACCGATGGGCAGCTCATCTTTCTTTGAGCATTGAACTCAGCTCGTTGATCTCTGACAAGTCCATCTTCAGCTTGCTGATCTCTGACCAACCAGGGGGGACCATAATCGGCTTGCTGATCTCTAGCTCACCATCGGCTCACAGATCGTCAATTCACCAATCATCGGCAATTCACCAGCAGTTTGTGACTCAAACTTACTGGTCAACCTCTGCCTGTAGTTCCCTAGATCAGAAGGTATACAACATACTTCTTGCTACTGACCATTCGCCATCACACTAAAGTGGTCGGCAAACGTTCGAGAACCCTCTTCAACGGCTTGTCGACAGGGAACTACTTGCGAGTACTCTCCAACTGCACAGTAATCATGATACCCTACTGTTAACCATTGATTAACATTCGCCAGATTGATTCTATTCTAGAAATAACATCAATCACATCAGGGCACAAGGTAAGGCTAAGCGTTGCCTTCCTTCTGGTAGTTAAAGGAATCCTCTCTCAGGGAACAATTCTTACACTGGGTATAGCTTCTGATCCTTTACGACACGCGTCAAGACTCCAGCGTCGACAATCTTCCATGCAAAAGGATCCGCAAGGAGCTGTCTCGTTGGGTCGATGTCCACACCATGATGGAGTTCGAATAAGGGCTAAGACCTAGGTCTTCATTTGCACAGTGGACCTAAAGGACACTTACTTCCAGGCCCAAACCATCCATCTGGGAAGGTTGGAAGATTCAGGCTAGACTAACAAGAAACACCAGTTCAGGGCACTGTGCATCGGTCTTTCCACTACACCCATCCTGGTCTCACAGGATCGGCTTCTGTCTCCCCCGTTTCGGGACGACTGACTGACCTTAGCAGACTCAGTGGCAACCTTGCATTAGCACCGGAACTTCTGAAGTCTTTTTACCAAGATCCAGTGATCAGGGTAAACCTGCGGAAGTCTAACCTACTTCCTCCCAGAAGACTGGTGTATCTGGGAATGATTCTAGGCTTCAAACTCCACAATACCTTCTCGAAAACGATAACTCCCCCCACTCCAAAGTGAATTGAGTCGGAAGTTTGGACGAACCTCAAGGGATGGGTGTCAGTCGAGAATCTACAGAGCGGCATAACCTTCTCATCTTTCCTCACCCCTCGGACTTGATGTTGTGCTTAGGATACATCAAAAGAAGAGAGGAGGGACCATAGTGCTGCACCACATGACCTCAGCCCTCTGGACAGAGTCTGAAAGTACTTTCACTTAAATCTTTTAAGAGATGAATGCCAACTCTCCGGTCCTTCAGCAGCCTCGTGGTTTCCTAACAGATCACTCAGGGATGTGATGGACAACAACAACACACACCACATAGAAACTCACATCGGCAAGCAAGAAGAAACTTGCTCGTAGCTTCTTCCCATCTAACAGTATAAACACTAAGAAGGGCCAAAGTCCGTTCAGTACCACTATCAGCCTGCTTCATTCCAGACTAGAACAACGTGCTCGCTGTCAATCTGTGCACAGCATCTCAGATAAGGTATAGCGAATGGTCTTTTGATCTCCTTGTAGCCGACAAAGTGTCGACTTTACGGGGTCCTCTTAACTAGGGATCTGTTAGCAACGCTCCTGAATCTCAGGCTGATGTTGCTCCCCAGCTCTAAACCCCAAGGCGCTCTTGCAACAACAATGGGTACAACAATGACGTTTACGTCTCGTCCCTGTTTTATCTGGAGAAGGACACTCAAGAAGGCTGTAACATCGGTCAACCTCTCAAGGACTCTCCTAGCTTCGCTATGGCATTATGCAGAACGGTTTCCAAACCTTTTGCAGCTCCTGATAGTCTCTCCAAAAGAACCCTCTCCTCATCACAAACAACCCACTTCGACACCTACCACAAGCTATAGCTTTTCTATGATTGTACGCCTGAAGACTACCCAGTACCTCTTTTGCGAAAAGGTTGTCTAGATATCTGAGGAATTCCTCAGCATCAGTCTACCAGGCAGTATAACGTGTGTGGTTGGTGTCATGTGAAAGTCTCTCTCTCCACTCGATACCTCTATTCCACCAATAGCGTAATCCTCGAGTATATACAAGAGGAAAAGACCCCCAATTCAGTTTCGACTGGTAAAGATGATCCCTCAACCTTGATCCTTCACCTTCAAACTGAAAGAAAGTGACATCCTCTCATTGATAGACCTTTCCTAACACATACGGACTTACAACTTGCCTTTCTCCAGTCAGAATTGAGACCTTCCTCTCGGAACATGGTTCAAATTCTCCGATCTCTAAAGAGACCTCCTAATGTTCCACTTCCCTAGGCAACAAATTTTCTACTGATTTGAGAAGACACTGTTCCTACACACGCGGACAGCAACCATACGAGTCAAGGAACTTATGGTCTCTCTTGCGACATCGCCTATTATTGAGAAGGGTGAAAGACAATGTTCAGTTTCGTCCCTGAGTATGTTGCCAGACACAGTCTCCAGAGGTGACGGTTCCTAAACAAGTCTCCACCCGGTAACGAACGATCCAGATCATCCGTTACTGTACCCAGGGTAAGGTATGAGACTTTACCTAAAGAAAACGGCAACAACACACCCTGGTCCCTTCTCTTGTCATCAGCACTGGGAGAGACTAGAGGAGGATCACTGAAACATCATCTCGACAAGACGACTCAGTGTCAGGGGCATAACTATTCCCCTGGTCCTTCTTAGCAGATTACTGTGACGCAGGTTTTACAAGAATGGATGTGAATACTCCAGGTAACTTTCACAGCCTTTCTCCTGCAAGACGTGACCCACAGGAACTCGATACGATCTCTATCAGTCTGGTGGTGGCTGCACAACAGCTGGTTGTATACTTCAAGCTCCTTATTGGACAAGTAGCAGAAAGTTGAGGGTATTGTTACCCGGTTTTAGTCTGCGAGAATGAAAAGATTTGACTGGCTCGTATTCTTTTCTTTATCCTACCCTCTCGTGGGGAAAGCAGCATCCTGGGTTCTCTGCATAAGCTGACCTCAAACCACTGCAGGTAAACCATGCTCCTTAGTGTATCAAGTATTAAGCTAATACTGTTGCGTCCCCATACCCTGGCGAGGTGTTATTGGGAAAGTCTTGGTTACATCAGGTTTTTCCTACATAGACTCTGAATAACTTTACCTAGACAGTCACAATTCTGCATGTCTCAACACACAGCTTGCGTGGGCCGCGGACCTTACGTAGCAAGGTTTTAGCGAGGGAAGGGACTCCTTTTTTTTTATAGTACTAACATACTCAGATAAGGAGCCCCCGGGCAAAGCCCAAAGCCAGATTGGCAGGGACGTCCGCCGTTCCTAATGGGCGAATCACCCCTAATAAATAGCGTGGTTTGTATTCCAGTTACAGAACATATGACAAATTCGTAGATAATTTGTATTCTTCCTAACTATACAAACCTAAGCTATTTATACAAACTTGCCCGCCAACCCTCTCCCCCTTGAAGTCCTACCTCCAAGCAAAGTGACCAAATCACAGGTGTATGAATGGGAATGGTAGCAAGCTACCTCCCCCCTACCCCCGCTAACTAGCGGCATGGATAGTTAACCCTCGCTAAATTTTAATGCCTCGTCATTTCAGCTCGGCCAAAAGTATAACCCCTTAATAAATAGCTAAGGTTTGTATAGTTAGAAAAAATACAAATTATATACGAATTTGTCATATTAAAGCACAATGGTGTTAAAATATTTGGACATGGGTATTCATTGCACAGCTACTTGACCGTCTAGTTGTAAAAATAGGGAGTTGGACATGAAATAGCTCCATCGCCCTTTGCAACTCAATTCATTGCGTGCAAGAACAACTCCCCAGCGGTCAATCTTAGTAGGCAGACTCAGATATTTGGCTTCGAGGGAATTTTGTCTCCCTCAGTTAGCCTTCAAAGTCCTGACCCTAGCAGGAGTCGCTGACGAAATGTCGTTTTAGGACGTCTCATGCCCTGAAGTAGTTTCTGGAGTATGTTAACCCCTATAGGGCAACTAGACACTTCAAATAGAAGCCCTTCAATATCTGGGGGACAACCGGGATACATATGTATTTCCCCCTCTTCTCTCTGATGAGACTCATTATAAAGAAGGGCATCGAGAGATTGGTCGATGACTCTATTAATTTCGAAGTGGCAGCAAACAGAATAGTATCCAGAACTATTCCTGCCTGCAGAGATATCAAGAGAACTGCTTATGCAACCTTACACATAAACTCACCACAATAAGTTCTGTCCCTACGACTTTTCTCCTGGAAGTTATATACTCTCTCAGAGATTTTCTGTGGACAATAGTGAAAAGGATGACTGTATACCGGCTAGGTTGTATTTCAGTTCCTACCAGGAAAATTGGTCTATCTACTAAGGTTGATGATGTGGTGAAAGTTCCTGCGCCACTCAATGTCACTTTCCCCAGAACAGTAAAACTCTTGCCTTACCTTAGGGAGGAAAGACAATGCTCAGTCTCGACTGTGGAAGACTACTGCTTAGCTTAAAGCCAAGTTTTTAGATTGAACTGAGTTAACACTCTTCCTTGATGGAATTGTCTTTCCTCATACAATGTTGAGCGTACTGGTTCTTTATCAGAAGTTAGACCACTTCCTCAAAGTGTAGTTCTCTTACTACACTATCTTAAAGGAGTGCTTCTTTGCTGGTCAGTCCTCAGATCATGACTTGACTCTTAATGGCCTCTGCAATGAGAGTCAGTGAAGTACTTGGTATGGAGGTCATGACCCCTCGAATTCATTCCTGAGTTTGTTGCCAAGAATCAGAATCCAGCTGTAGTGGACCCTAGGTTAGGGTCCTTCTGGATTGAAAGGCTCCATATTGTAACCAATTACACAGATCAATTATTACTAGGTATCGTAAGAGCACTAAGGTGTTATCTTAAACGAACTGCAATAGCTCGTCTGCACGTAAAAAACTTTCGTGAGCATTGTAAGGCTCAAGATTAAAGTCACCAATATGATCTCCTCTTGGATTCACTAGGTTATTGATAAACCCTAAAATTATACTCTCCTCTACAAGGTCATAGATCTAGAGCTCGTGATGGTAGGTGTGTAAGTCCTTAGTATTTAAAAAGAACTCTGTGGCACAGGTACTTCAAGTGTGAGTTTTGAAGCATTAGACAACATTCATAGCCTACTACCTGCAACATGTATCCAACAGGAGCCGGGATAGCTTCTCCATAGTCCCTGTGGTAGCTGCACAACATTTGGTTTAAGATACTTAAGCTCTTTTGCAGGATGAGTAGCAATTGATTGAGGGCAGATGGTAACTGTGATTAGTCATAGATGAATCTTAGAGTGACTGGCCTCTCCTTCCTTCATCTTTTCCCTCCCTTCAGGTGCAGCACCTGTGGAGCTAGCTCTAGAAACAGGCTTCTGCAGGTAGGAACCATATCCCTTGTGTAGCCTGAAATATTTATATAATTTTATCCCTGTCCTCCCATCAAGGGGGAGTAGACCATATCTAGGTTAAGTAAGCATAGTGTACCACTCCAAGAATCTTGAACTAGTCCAGTCACAGTGCTTAGTTCTCACACATTCACACTGATTGCCCAAGCCATCAACTCTTGTTCGAGAGTTTGGGAAGTGCTAGGGGGTGTCTATTATGCTCGCACAAAGCTTAAAGTCGCATCCCAGATCAAAATCCCACCCAGTTATGTATAATTTCCTAAGGGTCAGTTGTTAGTGTGATGAGTGGAAGGGTTTTTATTTTGTTGGAACAAATGACAAATCTGAAAATGTAATTTGTATTTGTCCTAAGTAATTTGCATTTTCCTAAATATACAAACTTCGAGCTCTTTACTTACACTTTTCCCACCAGAACCTGTCCCCTTGTAATTCCTGCCTGCAATCAAAAGTGACGTAGTACAACCGGTGTATGTGTGAGTGGGGTGACTGGTCTAATCCCTGCTATTCTACCATTAACTAGGGGCGGGTTTTTATATCTCGGAAAAAGGTTGATGACTAGCTTTAGCTTTGCCAAAGTAATATATCCACAGTGAAGAGTTCATGGGTAGTATAGCTAGGAAAAATAACTTCCAAATTTGTCATAATGTCACCTATTCAGGTTGTCTATGATCGGCCTTTTGACAGCACCAAAACATCATTGGAGCATTTCTCACCTACGGAACTACCTTTAGATGCAGTCTCCTAAAGAAAGGTGCTGTCCATTCAATGTGACAGTGGACAGTTGTTCACACTTTTCCAATGGATTTAAAGAAGTATGGACAAAGATTCCTAAAAGCAGGCGAAGAGATTGGGTGACCTCCCCAGGTCTTTTCATAGGATAGATCTTGATGATAATCCTCATTCACCATATATTAGGTGGAGTTCTTCAGCAAAGGGAAATGTTTCACCTGCAATGTTTCACTGTACCTGCCGGATATATTTGTTTAGCTCAAGGTGAAAAGTTGTGGCTTGTGTTCCACAAGCCAGAACAATATATCCCACCGTAAAGGGCCCAAGGTTTGTCCAGTTAAGAAAAATACAATTTTAAACATCTGACTTACCCGGTAGTTATATATATAGCTTACGTCCCTGACGTCACGGCAGAAATTTCAAAACTCGCGGTAATTGCCGTTTGGGTAGCCAGGTGAACCACCAGTGCGCCCTCTACTCAGGTACCTGGAACCATTCCAGTCATTCCTCAGATCTTCCCTGCCGCCTCACCGGTGACATCGTTGGAATTTCGCTTGTTTTGGCCTGTGTTTTTTGCCGTTAATTTGGTGAAGTACACGTTGGCCTTGGCTTTCGCTCGTTTGGTTTTGTTTTTATTTTGACTGAGAGTGAGTGGTTGGAATATGATCGCTATGTTTGTAACTTGAAAGGGATAGGATCAGGAGTTTTTCCCCCTACTGTAAAAACTAACGAACCAACTCTTAAAGACATGATGGTGGAAGGAAATCATTCCGCCAGGACTATGACGTCACAAATCTTGTGACGTAAACTACGGAGAATGACTTGCAAAATTCATTTCTTTTTCTTGCAAGGAATGAATAGAAAATACTAACTTACAAAACAAAAGAATTTTATTTTAAAATGTAAAAGGAATATATTATTTTTAAGAAAATATTTGTCCTATTAGTATACTTTCTTTAGATAATTATCAATCTATTTCCAAATATTAAATAAAACTAGCGTACAGTTAAATTTACGCTACGTAGTACTCATGATGATTGATACAGTCCCACAAATTACTTTGTATCAATGTTTATTTTTTCGATATTGGGAATACTAATATTTATCGTATAGCCTATTGCATTTTCATTCAAGCCCTTGGCGTAAGAGTAGAATCTCTCGCAGTGGGCAGGTCTAAATTATGATCTGATGTGAAAGAGTTAAGAAGTGCAAGTTTCAGTGCTAAAATCAGTGCAGTGGAGGGTACGGCTGCTCGGACCTGTCGTTCTCCTAGCCCTGGACCCCTTCCAAGCTCCCCAACCCCTGGGAGAAGGAATGTCGACAGGCGAAGAGAGGCGAGAGGCGTTAGCCCCTGAACAGTCGTCCCCTCGAGCGTACCTGTTGACGCTTCCCTTCGCTCATCTTCGCAGTCGGATGACGCAGCCCACAGACGGGGCTGGCGTCTTACGTTTTTCCTTTCCTGCTAGGCAAGAAGAGAGTTGCTCGTCATGACGCCGAGCGTCTAGATTCTAAACCCCACGACGCCAAGCGTCAGAAAGGACGCTGAGCGTCAAGGAGTTGGACTACTTCACACCAAGTGTCGAGTAGTTGGAAGTCATGACACGTAACGCCGAGCGTCAGAGCATTGGACGTCAAGCTACTAACGCTGCTGTAAGAGTTAGACACAATGTTTGATACTGAGCGTCAAGTAGAGGAACAGCTTACCAAGCGTCGGGAACCTGGTAGCCATGACACCGAGCGTCGTAAGGAGGAACATCCTGCTAAGTGTCTAGGGACTTGTACGCGTGACGTAGAGCGTCAAGGAGTTGGACGTCGGGACGCCGAGCGTAAGAGCCTCGGAAGTCATGAAACCGAGCGTCGAGATCGCGAACGTCATAGTTCCGAGAGTCAAGATCGCGAACGTCATAGTTCCGAGAGTCAAGATCGCGAACGTCATAGTTCTGAGAGTCAAGATCGCGAACGTCATAGTTTCGATCGTAATGATCGCGAGCGTCATAATTCCGATCGTAATAATCGCAAACGTCATAGTTCCGAGCGTCAAGATCGCGAACATCTTAGTTCCGACCGTAATGATCGCGAGCGTCATAGTTCCGAGCGTCAAGCGTTGGAACAACATGACGCCAGGCATCATGATATCGGACTCCTTGACGCCAGAAGTCAGGATATTAAGGAGTTGTCTTCTAGGAAGCAGGACGTCTCTACCTCGATTAGAGACCTGTTGGAAGAAGGGGTCAATAGTCACCTTTCCCCTAGTGATCATTTAGAGGAAATCTTGGAAGGAAAATATCCTAAGACCCTTCATCCTTCAGTGGATTTAAAGAAACTTATGAGAGTTTTTACCGAAGTATTTCCTAATTATTCTGCTCCTGCTGCTCCTTGTTCCCCGCCTTCAGAGTTTACGCTAGGGAAGGCGTCGAAGGAGTCTCTGTTCACAAAGATGGTGTTGTCTCGCTCATCTAAGAGAGCCTTGAGAATGATGGGGGACTGGATGCATCCAAGAAGGACCAGGGAAAGACTGTTTTCTCTTTTCCCCCGGCCAGATTGGCTTCCAGATCTTGTATTTGGTACGAGACTGGAGAAATTCTCGGTTTGGGAGTTCCTGCCTCTGCCCAAGGAGACTTTCGAGTCTGGTGGACGCCCCTCGTCGGACAGCCATAAGAGGAACCAAAGTGCTCTGGTCAACGTCGGAGCTTGATCATCATTTCAAATGCGTCTTCCGAGCTTTCGAGGTGTTCTATGTCCTTAACTGGACTCTGGGAGCCTTGGGAAAAAAGGTTCATGCTTTGAAGGATGTGGACTCTGAAAGCCTCATCCTCATTATGTCTTGCATGGATAAAGCCTTAAGAGACGGATCCAATGAGTTGGCCCCCTTTTTTCGGCGGGTGTTTTTAAGAAAAGAGCCCAAATGTGCTCTTTTTTTTGTCCAATAGGATTACACCCTTACGAAAGTTGGAATTGCTGTATGCACCTCTTTCTTCCTCCCTTTTTCATCAAGAGTTGGTCAAAGAGGTCGCTTCTGCTTTAGCCCAAAAGGCCACACAGGATTTGGTGTCTAAAACACCAAGGAAGGTTCTGCCTACTTCTTTCTCAAGCCGCAAACCTAAGGAAGAAACTCCATGCCCTCAGATTTTGCAGTCCTTTCGAGGGAAAACTTTCAGCAGGGGTAGTACCAAACCCGAGGGAAGGAGAGCAAAGAGAAGAGGATCAAATCCAGGGCGTAGCAGAGTCTGACTGCATTCGTCTTCAGACAGCAGTAGGAGCACAATTACTAAAGGAGGGATGCGAAATCCCTTTCCTAGGGAAACCACCTTTAGTAGTAACTCCGATAGATCTCTCTGCCAGATACAGAGAGGAGTCAAAGATACAGGCTATGCAACATCAAATGTGTGTCTTATTGGAAGGAGGCAATAGAGAGGGTGCGTGTTTTGTAGCATCAGGTTTTTACAAACGTTTATTCCTGGTTCCCAAGAACTAGGCGGGGGGGGGGGGGGGGGGGGAGAGACCACTCCAGGATGTAAGCGCTCTCAACGCCTTCGTTCAGAAGACAAAGTTCTTCAGGGAGACATCGAAATCAGTCTTTGCAGCAGTAAGAAAGGACGACTGGATGGTCTCTTTAGACCTCCAGGATGCTTGCTTCCACATCCCAATCCATCCAAACTTCAAGCTATACATGAGGTTCGTGTACAAGGAGGCAGTTTTCCAGTTTCTGCAGAGGAAGATTGCCTCTGTCGAACAGCGTTGTGTCATGACGCCTTATGCTCCAGGTTGCAGCCATTGGAGCAGTCCAGAGCCTTTCCTACTCAGAGCTCATTCTTACAATTGCTGCCTGGAGGATCTGCAGATGACGTTGAGGTTATCAGAAGAACGGGGTCTGCTGATAAACAGAGACAAGTCTCAACTGACTTCATCACAAGAGATCCTTTATTTGGGAATGGAGATTCTGAGTCAAGTTTTTCGGGCTTTTCCGTCGGCCTCAAGGATGGAGCAAGCCCTGTTGAAGCTTTATTGCTTTCTAGAGAAACAGAAGTGTTCTGTGAGAGAGTGGAGGAGTCTGCTGGGAACCCTCTCCTCATTGGAGCAGTTTGTCTCCCTGGGAAGACTGAATCTTCACCCTCTTCAGTTCCACCTCAATAGACATTGGGACATGGGGAAGGAGCTGGAGACATGTATACCCATTACAGAATCCGTAAAAAAGTTGCCTTCAGTGGTGGAACGACCCAGTCAAACTTCTGGAAGGTCTCTCCCTGGAACAGAGGAACCCAGACCTTGTGTTGTGTTCCGACGCCTCGGACTCGGGATGGGGAGCAACACTGGGCAAGTTGGAGATCTCGGCTTCATGGACAAAAGATCAGGAGATACTCCACATAACCCAGGAGGAGCTGTTGGCAGTCCTGTTGGTCCTCAAAGGCTTCGAAGGGTCAGTCCTGATCAGAGTGGTGCAGGTCAACGCTCACAACACTACAACGTTGGCCTACATAGCCAAACAAGGCGGAACCCACTCGAGGTCCCTTTATGAGACTGCAAGAGAACTTCTTTACTGGGCAAAAGAGAAGAATATAGCCCTTGTAACAATTTCTTCAAGGGGCAAGGAACATAATGGCAGACAGTCTCAGCAGGAGAGGCCAAGTTTTGTCCACAGAATGAATACTTCAACAGGAGGGGCCAAGTTTTGTCCACAGAATGAATACTTCAACAGGAGGTCTGCAAGATCCTGTGGCAGATTTGGTGTCCTCTTTGTATAGACCTGTTCACAACCTCGAAGACGAAAAGATTGGAGACATACTGCTCCCCAGTGCCAGATCTCGAAGCAGTCCACATCGACGCTTTCCTATTAGACTGGTCCCACCTGGATGTGTACGTTTTCCCTCCATTCAAGATTGTGCACAAAGTAATGCCTAAATTCGTGTCACACGAGGGAACCAGATTGACTCTAGTGGCCCCTTTTGTCCCACAAGAGAGTGGTTCACAGAGGTACTAGAATGGTTGGTGTACACCCTGAGAAGCCTCCCTTTAAGAGTAGATCTACTCAAACAATCCCACTTGGAAAGGTACCATCAAAACCTCCAAGCTCTACATCTAACTGCCTTCAGGCTATTGAAAAACTCACAAGAGCTAGGGGTTTTTTCGAAGGAGGCAGCTAGGGCGATTGCAAGAGCAAGGAGGCCTTCTACCATCAAGGTTTACCAATCCAAGTGGGAGGTTTTTAGAGAATGGTGCAGAGTCAACTCTGTTTTCTCTTCCAGTACTTCTGTGACTCAGATGGCTGACTTCCTGTTATACCTTAGAAGGAAACGTAGGTTTTTCAACTTCAACCATCAAGAGATACAGGAGCATGTTAGCGGCCGTCTTCAGGCATAGGAATTTGGACCTTTCTAATAATAAAGACCTCCAGGATCTTCTCAAATCCTTTGAAACAACTAAGGAATGACATCAGGAATCGCCAGCTTGGAATCTGGATATAGTCCTGATGTTCCTAAGGAGTGACAGGTTTGAGCCCTTGCACTCAGCTTCATTTAAGGACCTCACCATGAAGACACTTTTTGGTCAGTCTGGCGACAGCTAAAAGGATCAGTGAGATTCATGCCTTCAACAAGAACGTAGGCTTTAGAAATAACAAGGCTATCTGCTCCTTACAGCTAGGCTTTCTTGTTAAAAACGAACCCCCTTCTCAACCCTGGCCCAAGGCTTTTGAAATTCCGAGCCTTTCGGAGGTGGTTGGAGAAGAATTGGAGAAGGTTCTGTGTCCAGCAAGAGTCCTAAAGTTCTACCTGGAAAGAACGAAAGAGCTACGAGGCAAGTCAGAAGCACTTTGGTGCTCGGTTAAGAAGCCTTTGTTACATATGTCGAAGAATGAACTATCCTTCTTCATCAGGCTCTTAATAAGGGAGGCTCATTCACATTGTAGTGAGGCAGACCTCAAGCTTTTGAAGGTCAAGACACATGAAGTTAGAGCTGTTGCAATTTCTGTAGCCTTCCAGCAGAATAGGTCTTTACAAAGCTTTATGAACACAACCTTCTGGAGGAGTAAATCTGTGTTCACCTCACACTATTTGAAACGTATCCAGACTCTTTATGAGGACTGCTACACTCTGGGACCATTCGTAGCAACGAGTGCAGTAGTGGGGGAAGGTTCTACCACTACATTCCCGTAACCTAATACCATTTTCTTCTCTTGGAACTCATGTATTTTTATGGTTGTTCTTGGAGATTGGACGAAAATCTTCCACAATCATTGATTTTAGTCAGGTGGTCAGTTTGTTCCTTGAGAGCGCCCGGAACAAGGGTATTGGAGGTGGTCCTGTCACATAGAGGTTTTTAGACCGGTTTGACAGCTCCTAGAGGTCTTCAGCCCCCTGGGTGGATCGCTGGATCTCATAGGGAAAGCGGACATAATGAAAGAATTCATTGAAGTCAGCTTCCTTATCAGGTACGAACCCTTAAGCTTGTTTATTAAGTAAATTCCAACAATGTTGGCTGTCTCTGACCCTCCACCAAAGGTGTCAATCAGCTATATATATAACTACTGGGTAAGTCAGATGTTTAAAAATATTTTCATAATAAAATAAATTTTTTAACATACTTACCCGGTATTTATATATAATTTAATTCCCACCCTCCTCCCCTCTAGAGACCTAAGGGCATGGAAGATCTGAGGAATGACTGGAATGGTTCCAGGTACCTGGGTAGAGGGCCCACTGGTGGTACACCTGGCTACCTAATCTGTGATTGCCGCGAGTTTTGAAATTTTTGCCGTGACGTCAGGGACTTGAGCTATATATATATATAACTACCGGGTAAGTATGTTCAAAAATTTATTTTATTATGAAAATATCATATTACTTACAAATTTGCCATGTTATTAAGTTAATTCAGATTTTGGAACTTTGAATTTATTATTGTCAATCTATTAACACAAATAAATTAACAATGCTCATAGATTCTTTTAGATGTTTATAAAAGTAGGAATGACATGTTCAATTCTGTTATATGATTATAAAAAATGGAGGGAGATTTTTAAAAATATTCTCTTTTTTCAGGTGCATCTTGGGCAATGAACTGTGGGAGACTTGAAAATTTGCTGCTTCTCATTGAAAGCATAGAATCTAAAAACCAGCCAGCTGCATCAACTAGAATTTTAAAGGTAACTTCAATAAACAGCACTTTGTATTATAAGAAAAAAAATGTTGGCTGCTTAGTAGTTTCAGATCAAATTGAATCTTTAGAAAATTAAAATTGGGTTAGCCCCTTTTATGGATCATGATTGTAGATTATCAATGAATTACATTAGGACGGGTAAATTTTTGGATTGAGTCTTCTCCTGCTGTGTGGATGGCCACTCTCGATAATCATTACAAGGTGATACTTGAGAGCAAGTATGTCTTTGACACTGGAGACACGACAATGAGTATATCTGGATCAATGGGACTTATCAAAGTACCGTAGATAATGGACGGCACTCTTGAACATTTTCGCATAACACAGCATTTCCAATGAAGCGAATACACAAATGAAGCAAAATGTAATAAAAAAAGAGAAATTATGAGTAAAATTCTGCCATATAAAGTTCCAGCTAGTGAGAGGTGTACACTCACTGACTGCTGAACTCCAAGGGAGTTGCTACTGATATTAAGTAAGGGATGGCTGTGTGAAAGCGTAGAGACAAAAAAAAGAGTTATACAGTAATCACAGAGTGATTTATGATAGATAACACTGAATTACTAGCACCCAGTTGTTTTGTAAATTGATGGTTTTGGAATCTGGTGTAGTTGTTCTTTATGTGACCCATTAACACTCAACCCCTGCATAGAGGTTTTTTACTGTGAAGTTTTTGCTTCTGGAATCATTGCTGCACCTTTATTTTCAGCCAGTAGAGAATATAAATATAGCCTACTCCCAGAATCCATTTCTGGGAGTTTTTATTTTTTTTTAATATAATGGCTCACAGATCATCGTATGCAAGGTATTTTAAAACAGATAAAAGTTTTGTTGTTATATCGAATTACTGTAGCTGTGGGATACAATTTTGGGCATATTGCCAACTCCTTCCTTGTTCTTGTTGGACAGCATTACTGCTTTCTGTTTCTCTCGCTTCTATGTCTGTATGACAACAACGGTAGAGAATCCTTAGAAAGGGGTCTACTCTATGGCTTCAATGTACTTCCATTAAAGGAAGCCACTGCTGAATGTTGGGAAAGGGTGCTGTCAGTCCCCTTTGTTTCAATGTCTTCTGGGAAGTTATTAAGGACATACATCTGGTTGCTGTCTCTTTTTAAAGTCCACGTCTTTCCTTGCGAGTATGGTCATCAGCCATGTAACATTGTGAAGGCAAACTTCAAATTGTTCTTCCTTCTTCCATATATTTGGTGGTGCTTTTGCTGTTACTTTCAGGAGAACAAAAAAGATGTTCATGTTCAGGTAGTTCGATTGAGAGGAGTTATAT
The DNA here is from genome assembly GCF_036898095.1 of Palaemon carinicauda. Lineage (NCBI taxonomy): Eukaryota > Metazoa > Arthropoda > Malacostraca > Decapoda > Palaemonidae > Palaemon > Palaemon carinicauda. The sequence goes on from NC_090725.1 coordinate 336,926,246, forward strand.
TCTCGTGACTACCGTTTCTCTCCTTTAGCCTCCTGTTAGTGATGATAATTGTCTCATAAAAAAAGCAAATGTAATCATATATAGGAGGTGCCTGGGTACCCGAAATATGTGTTCTCTCACATATTGCTAGTGGTTAATTTTGTATCAGGAGTCGTGGTGCATGGTCTCCACACACTGGATCCCCATTTGCTGAACCCCTACTTGCTAGATATCCACTCACTGAATGTCCAAGTTGAAGAGGAATTCAGATTTTGAAATAAGAGAAAACTCTGGGATAGGCATCAGTCTTCACGACCAGTTAACTAACAATCATGTACACTTTTCAATGAGAAGAAATATTTGTAGTTTGTTGGATAATTTTTTTTAGAACATGCATTTTTCGCTTGATAAATATTTTAAGTCTTGTGTCTTTGAAATTTGTGATTTAATTTCAGTAAAATAACTATAACCGCTATTTATTTAGCTGCTCTGGGTAATTAATTGTTTAATTCAGTAAGATATTCAGGCAAAAATAATATACTTCATGGTACACTAAGAGGAATACAGTAAAGGACTAAGTTCTAATCCTATGATGATATTTTTAATGACTCTCTAGTGTTTTAGGGTAGTGTGTTTATCCGGAAGCATTGTTTATTGTATTATTAGATACAGTATATAATCTGAAGCTTAAGCACTGAATACTAGGAGCTTGCAGCTATGAGTCATGCCAACTCGTGCCAAATTGATTTGTTACTTGATGTAAAATGAGATTAGTAATTTCGATTTGACAACAATAGGTCGCTCATGGAACAAAAGCAGGATTGTGCAGCCAATAGTTTATAAAGGTAGGATTATATAATTAATGAATGAGGTTTGATAGATTTTTCATTGATTTAATATATTGGTTAAAAATAAGCAAAAAACATGCAGGCCCACTGCTGTTCTATGTTTATTAATGTTAAAGACTTGACCCTGGTAAGACCAGTTTGTCGGTTCAATATTGTTGGATAGCTTACTATAAATGGGTGAAGTAAATAAAGCCAATAAAAAAACTAACGTTGAATAAACACGTCAATTAACTAAATGAGGCTTATGTTAGTGAGTCAAAGAGTGTATGATAAGTTTTTCAGTAGTTTAAGGTAAGATAAGTAAGATGAAGATGTTAGAACAAAGTGGTTCATTGATTGAAGGTTAAACAGGAAATCCACTTAAATTAATTAATATGATAGGATAATTGTGGCTAGTTTATAGGGGATCCATACAATATATAACGAAGTTTGTGTATTCTATTTCAATTACGAGAATGATACATCTGTCTGATATATTTAGGAAGTTGCAGGTCGTTTTTATTTTTATTTTAGAAGACTAAAAACCACCAATTGTTCACTTAAACAGCACTATACTCGTGTATACCAAGTAATAATTTGTACCTGAAACCTTTAATTTGTCAGAAAACGTTATTTTGCTCAATCTATACATGAAGTACCTTTTTTGTAAATATTTTATGACCATTGCATGTGTTTGAACAGGAATCCTATGTGAAGGTACAATGTTTTATCCAGGGAAATATGGTTTAATGAGTATCTCTTGAAGAAAATTGAAGGGTAAGGGGAGTTGCTGTTAGTGGATTACCAGAGGCCGGTCATTTGATTATTGTAGTTAAGTATTTCCTTGTTTGGATCTAAGAGTTTTGGGACTTTTTTCATTTTACCAGATATACTTTCATTTGTAATATTTGCTATTATAAAAGCCGGGGACATGTCTTTGTCATTATATTGACAATTTTATATATATTATATCAGAATATTTTATACTTCTAGTTTATCATGCAAATTATTTTACTAAAAGTATAGTTTTGATACTGGAATGCATAGTAAAATATTTGAATAAAACTTTTATTTATTTTTCAGACTAGAATCATCAAAAGAGAAGAAGCATATAAATAGCATCCTGCTCAAAATAGGATGATCAGCAGCGAATAATCATTGAGTTACCACAGGAAAAAATATCGATTTGATAAATTCTATTTGAAAAGGAGCACCGGTAAAACGTCCCAACTGAAGTGGCCATTCCATCATCGTACCTTACTGGAGTGCTGTACTACAATTATCTTGAATTTTTCAACTGTCCAGAGTTATTGAGATTTTACGGGACTGTGTGTCACAATGGACATTTCATATCTCATACGGTCAATAGCAATAATCAATTAAAGATGAAAATAGAACGAGTTGAGTTACTGTTAATAAGTAATATAAATTTTCACGATATTGCCAGATTATTTTAGGTTTATCAACGTGTATTTCTGAAAGTCGTGAATTTCATTATCTAAGCTATTAACTTTTACTCAGTCTAGTAACGAGTATTTTATTAGCTCCTCATATTTACAAAGTCACTCCATATAAAGCTAATTTTGAATTGTTCTAATTCGATTTGATATTATTTTATATAGTAAAATCTAAACACCCAAGATTTAATTTGAAAATTACGTCCATATCTACATGTGAGTTTCTAATTAAAATTCAGATTACCATTCCTTAATTAGTATTTTATATTAAGTACAATCACTCCTTCAGTTGCTTGAAAACTAGTTGGCAAAAACGATTATAACGAATGATAAAGGTATCTTATTATCTCTTAAAATACTCAACCGTAATTATCATAGGTAATGATAAATGGATTACTTTCATATGCATAATTGTTAATTTGGTTGAAAAAAATGGGTACTGTAACGTTAAAAAACAATTAAGACCAACAAATGTAAATGAAATTTTTTTTTTTTTCATAAAAATTTGCTGCTCGTGTGTTCAAATTTCATTAACTAGCTGTTAATCAAGTGTCCATATCCACTAAATGTCTTAATATACTTCAAGGTCATATTTGTAAAATTGTGTAAAATACTGTAAACAAGTTATCTAAATACAGTATGTGACTGATGGGAAAATGATGTCAATTATCTTTTTGGCAGTCGATTCAAATTCTCTCTACTATAAAGTTTAAAGTACATTAGTTATATGTGGATATAACTTCCCACTAATTATTTCTACTCTGTGAATGTCATTAATCTTTATGTATACCATTTCAAATTAATTCTACAATATGCATATTAAAGTGCATAGTTAAATGTGGATGTAACTTCAACCAATTATTTCAACTCTGTGAATATAATTAATCTTTGTCTGTGTATACCATTTCAAATTCATTTAACTATCTGCATATCATATCAAAGTATATTAGTTAAATATGGATATAACCTCCAACCAATTATTTCGACTCTATCAATAGCATTAATCTTTATGTATACCATAGCAAATTAATTCTACAATATGCATATTAAAGTACATTAGTTAAATGTGGATATAATTTCAAAATCATTATTTCAATTCTATGAATATCATTGTGTGTCTAGGTATACCATTTTTTCTCATTCGACACTTTCATTCATTAATTAGCAGCTGGCTTGAATTTTTATATACAATGTCGAATCAATAGTAGCCCCATGTTCTCTTAAAAGATATAACCAGCTTTGCTTGAGGTAGCATCTATTGCACTTTCATAGGATCTCCAATTAACCCCATTCTTCTAGATCTTTTCAGTAATTTCTTACTTTGGGGGTAGGGGAGGAAATCTAAAATGTTCTAGCAATCAACAGTATATACGTCCTGCTACCATGAATATACTACAGAAGCAAAAGAAAAAAAAAAAGATTTTATCTTTGTTTAAACATTGTCATATTTCCTTCCCTATTGCAATAATGATACACTGCTTAGCTGAATGTTTCATATACAACGCTAGTACTCCAATTATTTTTTATGTTTCAAGTAAACAAAGGGAGAAATTTTTGTTTATTAGATAATTTTAATTTTTTTACTAGTAACTAATCCATGTGTGTAACGGAAATCAGGGTAAGACATAAATAGTATAATTTTGAATATTTGTGAAATGAATAACAGTAAAGTCTTAAATAATATTGCTAAGCATCTCTCTCTCTCTCTCTCTCTCTCTCTCTCTCTCTCTCTCTCTCTCTCTCATATATCTTGGAAGTAAGGTTATATCCACAATATAAAATATACCGGTTTCAAAGTAAGGTTACATTGTTTTGAAACTTTTTTTTTTCATAAGGTATTTGAAATCTTAATCTCAAAACTTCATATCAAATACATTTCAGTTGTTTTTGTTAAACTAATATTTTTTCCCAAAATGTTAACATTGTAATTATAGTGGTCACGTATAACTTTCCAAATTCTTGTTTACAGTAGTAGAATAATCCTATTAATTTTTCTTCATTTTAGGAAACTTAAATTTGTTTCCAAATATTAGAATGACAAAATTGCCATTAAAAGGATAAAATGTCATGTCTACTGGTTTTAAGCTTTGCATATTTTTTTTAGACAAAATGCACGTAACTGCATTATATATACTCGAGTGTAGTATATATCCAAAAAGGTTAATATTTGTTCTAGTGGAACATTTTACAAATTAGTTTATTTTTTTATGAAAGGAATAGTAATCTAATTTATGGTAACTATCAGTTAAGTAGTTTTATATCAATGTGCACGCCATATTTCATGATGTTCCAAAACTGGTTATATATTTTAATGTAAAACTTCAAAATTATTCCTTAAAGACTTCAAGTAGTTTTTATACCTAATGAACGGGCCAAGATTAATATTTTGTACTCAGGAACAGCTTCTTCTTGATAGCCAGTTGAACTTAGAGGAATTTAGGCAATAATTTGGGGAGACATAATTAATCATGTCGTGATTAATTATTTAGCACATTGTAAGGAATAAATACATATAGTGAAGCTAAAATGAAAAATTAATTTTTTTTAGAAATGGTAGGAATGATAACCTATGGGGAAGCTATAAGAAAAAATATATGCTGGTTTTTTAAACCAATAAGGTAATTTCTTGTGATATTCCTTTCAACATAGTATTTTGAATGAGTATTTTAAAGGTAGTACTTTTAAAATACGTACATATCTAGAGGGTAATGTTGTGGATGAAATTTTTAATTTTAATAGAAATGTAGATGGTATCATTTAAACTTATCGAAGGTGGGCTCATAGGTAAAATTGCTTGTCAAATCTAAATTATAACTTCATTATAAATATGACCTGAAGTGAAAAGGGTAATTAATCAACCAGGTATCAAATGTTTAAAACCAGTAGCTTTTTATATGCAATAAAATATTGTTTTGTCATTTACGATTGTATTAGGCACAAATGTTAATCATTGAAATTGAAGTGGCAACAGATGCTTGTATAACTCATAAATGTACATTGGTTATAATGATTATTTCAAATGTGTCAATAATAGGTGCTACTCAAAAATGTCAATTTTATAAGAAAAAAAATTGTATGGACGAAAATATTTTATATACAAGAGCAGGGGTCCTGAATGATAATTTATGACAAAAAAGGACAGGACAAATGCTACTGGTATAACCATATATATTGAATATGTAAAGGTTGAATGCCAAACATTTTGATGTTAGTAATATGGTTACTATGGACTACTTTAATCATAACATAGGTTCATTATAGTCAGAGAACTGGAAGGGGATTATTTATAATATTGAGTAAAAGGTATTTGAATAGCTAATTAGAATAAACTTCATACCCTCAAGTTGGACAAGCCTGGGTTGTAGTAAGGGGAGGTTGTCTTAATATTTCCATAATAAATGTTAAAGCCGGAGAGTTTATTACTTTCTGAAAACTAAGACTGAAATTTAAGACTAGTCTTATAAAGGAGATTTGTTCTCTGAACAACCTTTATTCAATAGACTACTTCCAAAAAAAGCGCAATTTGATTTCCAGGGGCCCACTGTTGGTAATATTGATAGTAATATTTCATTTCATTGTTCATTACTTTATCGTTTATTTCCTTATTTCCTTTCCTCACTGGACTATTTTTAAACCCTGTGGAGCCCTTGGATTTATAGCATTTTGCTTTTCCACCTTTGATTGTATCTTTAATAATAATAATAATAATAATAATAATAATAATTATATAAAATAAATAATAGTGATAAATATTAATAATAAATTATAGTAATAAATAGTAATATAGTAATAATAAATAATACAGAATTTGCGTGCCTGCACAAATCAAATAAGGCATTTCTAGGAATAGTTTACTAGACAAAAGTTTTCAGAATCAACCTGGACCCTAAAAGACTGGTCTTGCCTATCTATTTCAATTTAAAAATTAGCAAAATCTTAGGCTTTATCATTTATGGGGATTATAAAAAAAAAGGCCCATTGCTGAATCCTTGGATTGTTCATCTTGATTAATGAGTTGATTTTACTTAACTGTTCAAGTATCTGGTACTTGGTATTATGATTAAACCATTTCCAGCTCTGACTACAAGGATCCTATATTATGACTCATGTCAATAATGCCCACGTTACTGACGTCAAAATGTTGCACCATCTGCCATTACCTATTCAATATATGTAGTTATACCATTAGCACTTTTATATCGCTTAATTACCATAAAATATCATTCAGGATCCTAGCTCTTGTATCTAAAGTATTTGCGTCGATGCCAATTATTCTTGTGCAATAGACCTTTTTAAAGTAATGCCTATTATTTACACTAGAATATTAAAAACTATTTTAACTTATTTTGTAATATTATTTTGCTGGCATTTACTTTTTACATTTAAGCAATATATCTCGTGTAACAAGTTAAATATTTAAGGTATATATTACTAAAGATATATTTACCATGCAAAAAAAATTGTAACCACAGGAATTCCGAAATAAAATGCATATAAGTATTATTACACATTTTAATTTAGCTTCCCTGGTATACAAAAAGAAAACTGATAAAAAAAAATGAAAATGTCAAGACTTGGGAGTATTCTCCCTTTATTTAAACCTCATATGACCGAGTGTTCTCCCTAAACGGCCCCCTGCCTCTAATAGCACCAGCAAATGCCTTATTCCCCATGAAAAATGGGCCAAAACGCTCGTGGAATAGTCCTTTCTCTTAACTAGACACTAGTCCGTTTGGACTGTTATTGACACCCCACATACAAAGAGTTTGTTCACTCCCTCACTGGTGGATAAGAGCAGCAGTACCAGTGTTTTATGAATATAAAGTACAAAGTCAAGATGGCTGAATATCTTTGTAATTCATTATGGATCAAAGTCCACTTTTCAATTCAGCTGTCTGTTAAGTAGGTTTTTTCCTGACTAAAGTCATAATAATTATGGCCTTATTATTTCCATTAGTTAATATGCCTCAAAAGCCTCTGAAATTTATCTATTCTTGAAACTATTATACTTAAAATTTAGGTACAAAATTATACCTAAATATGAAATTGAAGATTTAAATTAACACAATATGGCTGAAGAAAAACTTTGAAATTCGTTAAAGACTTTTATTGTAAAAGATTGAATGTCAAACATCAGACAGGTTTTAGTACCATAAGTTTAGTTAAACAATGGAAATACAAACACTGTAGTCATTGACATAATATCAAATTCAGGAAATCCCATTTTCTGAAAGCTTTAAACACCCAGAATACAAAGAAAACTTAACGCTTGGCATGCATGAAGCCCAAGATTCGACAAAGAAAGGCTTTTAGACGAGTCTCCCTTCATCCAATATGGTCCACTGCATGACAAAAGGTCTCGTTTTCTTTGTTTCTCTTGACACCGTCCATTTTCTTTTATGAACAACTAAGTACGTTTGAAGCTCAGCATTTGAGATTACATATTTCATGATTGTGTAAGTAAGTAGTGCTTTCTCTGATAGATTTATAAAATTATTAATTAAAAAAGGAGGAAAAGGAAAGCCCACCAAGGCCATCCCCTGTCCCACCTAGTAACCAGAAACCTAATGCAAAGTTTTCTTCTGAGATAGCAATGTTACTAGGCCCTTGAATGCTTTCCTTTTCCTTTTTTTTTCTTTTTTTGAACATTTATTGATAATCTTATAAACAATGATATCAGGATTGTGATTTAAGGACTCCAGGAATAGTTTGTACCTCCCCGAAGTTAAATAGTAAAATATTTATATCCTAATTTACATTAATTTGAGACAGGTTCCGTCAATTAAGGAGTTAGTTAATTCTTCAGAGAAACAAACTTATACACTAAAACAAGAAAAATAATTAGCAATTCTAGAATGGAAAAAAAATAAAAACACTTAAAAGTAAAATGGTAATTTTCAAGCCTTTTGTGCAATTTCAGAACGATCAATTACTACAGACACCTGAAGCTCACTCAAAAGCAGACAAGATTCACAAATGCCAAGTTGCCTCCCTGTCTCGCCCCATTTAATGCACATGATTGAGTCAGGTAAAAGAGAAGAGCCGTGCAAGACTACTGCCCTGACCATCCTTGCTACTCCTCCCAGCAGACAGTCAGATCGGACCGAAGTACGCATTCATCTTACACGTGGACACCTAAATCACTTTAGCTGTGTAATAAAGTTCTCAGATGCAAACCCTTTGGAATAACAACACTAAACATTTCGCTAACGACACTATTTTAAAAAACAAAACAAAAAAAACCTTATGAAAATGGCTTTTTTTTACATGCAGATAAATAGTTTAATGAATATGAATCTAATTGAATATCTACCTACACTTTGAGGTAGATTAAGTTTTATAACTTGTAATTACAAACCAATATGCCAAAAGTATACAATAATCCTAGAAATATGTCTTAAACACACACACAATTAACATCAATTCCACTAAATACTATCTTCAGCTTATACTTCCTTACTATAGTATACTATCCTTAGCATAAAAGTCCTTAATATACAATTATTATCATACAATTATTTAAATTACATTCCTCACCTTATACTATACTATTCTCTACTCATAATACATTACTATTCCACCACGAGCACATATTCCTTGACTAAAATATCTTCGACCAATAATCGAAGAAGATTAATTATTTATCATATATTTTACGCAGGTCCTGTATAACTCAATATATTACTACAAGTTATGGTCAAAATAGTAAGATGATCAAGTTATTTTTAGTAATTAGAGCAATGATAATTTCTGGATTTTTTTGTACTTAACAGACTTCAGATTAGACCAGCATTAAATGATGTTTAAAATGCCTTTTTTTAAAGTTACTAGAATGGGCTCAGATGCAAGAGACAGACAGACCGAGATAATGTGCTATTGAAAAAGCAATACAAAATAAATATGATTTTAATATTTTGTGGATAACGAAAATATCTGAGCTTCCAAATACTTTTCAATATAAGGTGATTGGAAAGAATACTAACGAAGGCAAATATATCTTTAGATTAACAAAAACTTAATTATCTATAATACTCGGCAGTTCACCATGATATTTAATCATAATCATTACGCTTTTTAATTCAGAATAAAAAAAACTATTTTTTTCGTAATAGACAAACATAAGACCAGGAATTATAACTTCTATACAAGTTAATTTTGTCTATAATACCCAGCAGTTTACCAAGTTATTGACGTTTTAATTCAGAATAAAAACAAAAACTAGAATCGTTTTCGTATTAGAGAAACAAAGGACCAGGAATTATAACTATACAAGTTAATTAATGTTAGGAAAACACATACTTATAAAGAGCGAAGCATCAAACTCAAGTGTCTCTGAACAAAAAGATACATTATAATCATCAATCATTTACTTGTGTGTGACTTTCTGATGACTGAAATTCTCTCTAGTTCAACAGATATCATAATTAATACTTCAAAACTCTAAAATCGAGAAAATAGTTTACTCTTAAAGTATATTTTATAAACTCTGATAGAAACTAAACTAAGTTAAATACATAGTTATATCAGAAAATCTACTATCTAATCATATACTAAAACTTCAAGCTATAGGCTACATTCTTAAAGTTATAACACGGGGTATTTCAAAAACTTAAAATAAATTTTTTATATACTCTGTTTACTAAAGCTGATGATCTTACACTCTTGGAAACCACTATTTTGAAGAAACTTGAGTTTAAATCTTGTCAATGGGCTGACTGACTGGGTGTTATACTTGCTAAATAAAATGGAGATATTTTTCACCCTTTCACATAAAGGAAATTTCCTCAGAAACTAAGCTACATAAATTACAATACAAAACCCACTCTAATTCTACACGAAAAATCTGTAATCCTAAACCATATCTATCTACAAAAAGCTGCGACTAAAATCCGTACAGTGTGACTTCTTCAAGGAAATACTGCCAACTAACTTCCTTTGTCCACCTTAGGCAAAAGAACTATTTAATATCTCTATAAGAATCTCACATCAATCACTCAGTTCTAGCACAAAATAACCCTGTTTCTTTGCAGTGGAATTTTTAACATTTTCACAACATTAAGTATTTGCAAATTCTCATCACAATTAAACCAGACACTCATATCAAGGATCAAAATTTACTGGATAAAAATGTACTAGGTTTTAATACTTTCCCTATACCGATGTGTGATTAATTAAAAAAATCTTATAGTAAAAGTGTCTTAAAATAATTTATCGCGTCACTAATAAGAAAAAAATTCTCCGACGAGGAATCATGAGGTGAGCGTTTTTAAGACGGATATTGGATTAAATCTAGGAATATAACCCAGAGCTTGGTCCTGTGAGACCATTCAGCATTCAAGTGAAACCGGGGGAAAACCTTACAGGTGCAATTTGAAGTAAACTTTATAAAGTGCTTGGACGGTAAGACGGAGGAATGAAGACAGAAAGGAAGGAGGTAAAGTTGAAGGCATTAAAGCTAGTGCAGCTACAGTAGGACCTGAAGGAACGTTGCCAAGACCGATAAGTAACGTCTACAGAGAATCCTAAGATGTGTATATCTTTTATATACAACGTATATAACTGTGGATTTTTGATAGCCAAGATTGTTTGACACTATACGGTGTTTTATTCAAATAAAACTCAATTTTATACTTCAATACTCAAGAACGAGCTCAGATAATCCCTGAAGGCAAACAACTATATCAATGGTAACCTTTAAGGGTCTGGGCAAAGAAATAATTACTTGCAATGTGAGCATTGTGTGCTTAAGAGACATCGAAAGGCATAACCTTTAATAGTGTCTGTAAGATTTTAAATTATACCCCTTTTTAATATGACAATTTATAAATGTCTCATTATAAATAACGAGTAAGGTTTTTTATTACTTTAATAACTATCCATGTCCTGAGTGTGGAGTATTTTAATCATTACAATGTTAATCTAAGTTTTAGCTAGTTTTGAACAGGACTTAATTTATACCATTTATCAAAAACACTGGTCAAAAGACCAGAATATCTAGCAAATGAACAAAAGCTACAATGGCTTCACAAAAATGTTATGCACGAATCTGTGTATAATCTAATAATTTGAAAATTGCATTACGTTGTCAAAATGTCAAACCATAAAAATAGTTAAGATAAAAAAAGGATTAAATCAGATTATGAAATATTGATGTTAAGGGTATTACGAACTCTTGAGTATGATATTTCAATTATTATGAAATTTTCGGGTATAAAAAGAAAACACTTTGTCAAAATGTCTAAACCATAAAAATAGTTAAAAGATTAAAAAAAGGAGTAAAGCGGATTATGAAATAATTATATTAAGGGTATTACAAACTTTTGAGTACTATATAACAATTATTGTGAAATCTGCTGCTTCAGAAAACAAAGACGTCTCGTATAATGTTATGAATTTTTGTCAAAGAAGGATACTGTTTAAGGAAAGGACTATTTCTGCACATTAGTATTGCATTAACCGAAAGGGCTACCCAGAAAAAAAAAATCATCTTTGAAAAACCTTATGAGAATACGAATATAAAGTAATTTTATGGAAATGGAAATTTCATACCTTTACCAATATAAACAAATAAACAAAACTTCAAACACTCAAACCTGAAAAAAAAATATTTGTCAATGATTTATACCCCTATTCTTCATACCAATTCAGTTTTCACACCCTTTAAACAACACAAACACACACACGCACACACACACACACTAATCTGCACAGTTTTCACGCTAACGACTAGATATTCAAGAACTTATTACACAATTCCTTTAAAATGATTCTAGTGTTATTTATCCCTCCTTTATGTCATGGGCACAAACGACACGAGACAAGAAACAAAATGGAATTTATGAACCGAGCTGTGCACCTTTTCAGAGAGCCCAGGTATCTCGCCATAATAGAAAGCTCTGAAATGCAAGACTTCAAAATAACCCTCTTACCAGATTCCTTGAAACACTTACGTTAGGTAATCTTATCATTAATGTTTAACTTTTTAATTATACCTGAACTTGAAGTTTTATTGATAAAAATATTTGGAAATAACAGTTACCATCAATTACATGTTAACTTCAAAAGAGCTTAAACATGTCTGGAACACATTGAATCACAATCCTTTTACATTAGATAGATTTTACACTACTTACATTACACAGTTCATGACGAATTTGATATTTTTGTCATTGACACAAGTGCATGAAACCTTTCTAGAAATGAAACTGATTGACATTACCAAAACCTGTACGTTTGACATTATAACCTTTTACAATGCAGACTTTTCCAAATATTCTAATGAAATTGATCTATATATGATCATTCATAACAAATTATAAAATCTGATAAACCATTACTTAATTAATTTGAGGCTTTTGAACAAGATAATAATGGGATAATACAGCCATATTTTTCATGACTTTAGCTGTCATGATAAAACCTCCACTGACAAGATAGCTGGATCGAAAAGCAGACTAAAATCCAACATGTTTACCAAGACAGGCTGTCAGTCTTTGACAAGTACAATATATTCAAGTTAACACATTGAGCTACAGCTCTCAAAACACCAGTAAAAGAATGAACAAATACTGTACATGGGGAATAAAATAACAGTCTAAATGAACAAGTGGTTACTCTAGTTAAGATCAGGAACTATCACATGGACCTTTTAACCCATCTTATGGTGAGGAGTAAAATGGCAAAAGCTGATGCTCAAAGAGGAGGGGGCAGAGGGAGACTCAATCAGCCATATGAGGCGAGAGTTATTTTTTAAAACATTTCCAAATTGGGATAAGGAAGGATCAAGGATGGGGAGTGGGAGATCTGAAATTGTAGGAGAGCATCAGGTTGAAATAAAAGAGAACTTCTTCATAATTCACATATCAAAATGTGGAAAAATATTTTACTTTTAACAACTAGTATATAATTCTTCAAGGTATATTCATGTAGCCCCTTGAGAGAGAGAGAGAGAGAGAGAGAGAGAGAGAGAGAGAGAGAGAGAGAGAGAGTACATGGAACTTAAAGGCTTTTCCTTAGGTTGGAGTGTATGAAAAATATAGAGAGCAAAAGGTGGAAGTAAAGCGCAAGGTACGTGAGGCAAAGAGGGCAGCTGACCTGAGGTGGGGTCAGGGACTGGGTCAGTCATATGAAGAGAATAAGAAGAAGTTTTGAAAAGAAGTGAAGAGAGTAAGGAAGGCCGGCGCAAGAATTGAAGAGACAGTGAAAGATGGAAATGGAAGGTTGTTAAAAGGAGAGGAGGCAAGGAAAAGGTGGGTGGAATATTTTGAAAGTTTGCTGAATGTTGAGGATGATAGGGAGGCAGATATAATTGCGGTTCCAGGTGTTGAGGTGCCAGTGATGGGAGATGAGAATGAGAGAGAGATTACAATAGAGGAAGTGAGGAGAGCACTAGATGAAACGAGAGTAGGAAAAGCATCGGGTATGGATGGTGTGAAAGCTGAGATGTTGAAGGAAGGGGGTGTGACTGTACTTGAATGGTTGATGAGATTGTTTAATGTGTGTTTTGTGTTGTCAATGGTACCAGTAGATTGGGTCTGTGCATGTATTGTACCACTATATAAGGGTAAGGGAGATGTGCATGAGTGTTGTAATTCAAGAGGTATTAGTTTGTTGAGTGTAGTTGGAAAAGTGTATGGTAGAATACTGATTAATAGGATTAAGGATAAAACAGAGAATGCAATATTGGAAGTACAGGGTGGTTTTAGAAGAGGTAGGGGTTGTATGAATCAGATTTTTACAGTTAGGCAGATATGCGAGAAATATTTAGCAAAAGGTAAGGAGGTGTATGTTGCGTTTATGGATCTGGAGAAAGCATATGATAGAGTTGATAGGGAAGCAATGTGGAATGTGATGAGGTTATATGGAGTTGGTGGAAGGTTGTTGCAAGCAGTGAAAAGTTTCTACACAGGTAGTAAAGCATGTGTTAGAATAGGAAATGAGGTGAGCGATTGGTTTCCGGTGAGAGTGGGGCTGAGACAGGGATGTGTGATGTCGCTGTGGTTGTTTAACTTGTATGTTGATGGAGTGGTGAGAGAGGTGAATGCTAGAGTGCTTGGACGAGGATTAAAACTGGTAGGCGAGAATGATCATGAATGGGAGGTAAATCAGTTGTTGTTTGCGGATGATACTGTACTGGTAGCAGACACAGAAGAGAAGCTTGACCGACTAGTGACAGAATTTGGAAGGGTGTGTGAGAGAAGGAAGTTGAGAGTTAATGTGGGTAAGAGTAAGGTTATGAGATGTACGAGAAGGGAAGGTGGTGCAAGGTTGAATGTCATGTTGAATGGAGAGTTACTTGAGGAGGTGGATCAGTTTAAGTACTTGGGGTCTGTTGTTGCAGCAAATGGTGGAGTAGAAGCAGATGTACATCAGAGAGTGAATGAAGGTTGCAAAGTGTTGGGGGCAGTTAAGGGAGTAGTAAAAAATAGAGGATTGGGCATGAATGTAAAGAGAGTTCTATATGAGAAAGTGATTGTACCAACTGTGATGTATGGATCGGAGTTGTGGGGCATGAAAGTGATGGAGAGACAGAAATTGAATGTGTTTGAGATGAAGTGTCTGAGGAGTATGGCTGGTGTATCTCGAGTAGATAGGGTTAGGAACGAAGTGGTGAGGGTGAGAACGGGTGTAAGAAATGAGTTAGCGGCTAGAGTGGATATGAATGTGTTGAGGTGGTTTGGCCATGTTGAGAGAATGGAAAATGGCTGTCTGCTAAAGAAGGTGATGAATGCAAGAGTTGATGGGAGAAGTACAAGAGGAAGGCCAAGGTTTGGGTGGATGGATGGTGTGAAGAAAGCTCTGAGTGATAGGAGGATAGATGTGAGAGAGGCAAGAGAGCGTGCTAGAAATAGGAATGAATGGCGAGCGATTGTGACGCAGTTCCGGTAGGCCCTGCTGCTTCCTCCGGTGCCTTAGATGACCGCGGAGGTAGCAGCAGTAGGGGACTCAGCAGTATGAAGCTTCATCTGTGGTGGAAATGTGGGAGGTTGGGCTGTGGCACCCTAGCAGTACCAGCTGAACTCGGCTGAGTCCCTGGTTAGGCTGGAGGAACGTAGAGAGTAGAGGTCCCCTTTTTGTTTTGTTTCTTGTTGTTGTCGGCTACCCCCCAAGATTGGGGGAAGTGCCTTTGGTATATGTATGTATGGAGTGGCCTTTAAGATGCATTTAGTTTATATCTCATGTATTTTATACATAATCACAAATCCACTTTCATCTATACAAACACATGACTCCAAACTCTTCTCCTTCCCTCTAGCTAAACAGAAACACTTCACACTAAGGTTTTATTGACCTAAGAAACTAACTAAGCAATTTCACTGCAGAAGAGAATCAATAATCATCTACTTGCTGAAGTCGCCTCCTAAAACTCCAAATTAATGAAAGATTATTTCTATTACCAATCAACACTCACACCATTTAGATTACTTTATTTCCTAAGTAAAAAATCAGTGTTTGGAGTTGACATGCCATAGCTTATTTCTATTTATCAAAACATTAAACACCTTATCAAAAACACTTGTTCGTTAAATCCGTAGAATCAAACTGAATCTACAACCTATAATGTTATTAATATTTAATCCAAGTACATTTTCATTCATAAATATTTAATAATCTGGTCTTAATGTCAAGAATATTTCTTGACATTATTTATACCATAGCTTATTCATTCATTCACCTACATTTTTTTACACTGCCAATCATCCATAAATGAGAGAGAGAGAGAGAGAGAGAGAGAGAGAGAGAGAGAGAGAGAGAGAGAGAGAGAGAGAGAGAGAGAGAGAGAGAGGAGGGGTGTAATTGGACCATTTAATGAATAACCTAGAATACAATGCCAAAATGGTTTCAATTTATACAAAGAGAGAGAGAGAGAGAGAGAGAGAGAGAGAGAGAGAGAGAGAGAGAGAGAGAGAGAGAGAGAGAGAGAGAGAGAGAGAGAGATACTCTTGTAAAGTAACACAAAAAAGTCAGGGCATGAATGGGTACTGGGACGAAATTTGACTAATATTTCAAGAATTATTCACGTATGGTATTGGGACGAAAGTTTACTGATATTTAAGAATGATTTACACATGGTTTTGAAATGAAATTTGACTAATATTTAAGAATTATTCACCCATTAAAGAACAAGATATCATGCTATTCTTTATAAACATATAAATCAAAAGAATGATTCTAGTTTGTTTTCTGCCTTAGAAAACCGATTTGTAAATGGTAACTCATTATTTTTAATTAGAGGAAAGCAAAAGCTGATTATTGTTCACAGTTTTCCCTTAGTAATATACATGGAGTTTTCTTAACATTAGGCTTTTTATATTTTGTTATTCTAGATACAAAAGGGATAAAGCAAATTTATCGCCAGTTTTATGATCGTTTGGCAGATTGCATAGGAGGAAAAATTTAAGGGGCTACTATGAGCAACATACCTTGAATTATAATGATACGGAAGTTCTCTTTTAAATATCACCCAAAAGATAATAGTAACATTATTAGAATAAGTTTAAATCTTGAATCCTACAACACTCTTACACAGAGTAATACCACATACCTCCGGAGCCTAAAGATAGACGAGAAAACTGGAGCTCTTGAAAACAAGATTTGAAAAAATGAAACCAGAAATTACTTGAATAGAAACAAGGAAACAATGACATTAAATAGTCAATCCAATGAGTCCACAAAATAGGTCCTTAAGACTGTGTGTGTAGTAGATAAGTCCTTATATAAAAGATTGCTCTAAATAATTCCATAGGTTATAAAGGGCTCCAAATAACTTATAGATCACTGCATTATCCAGTGAGTGAAGACAAAACCATAAAGTGTTTTAAACAACACTAAAGACAAAAGTGTAAAGTATTACTTTCAAGACCAAAATCTTTTTACGAATAACGGAATGGTCAATGGAGTAAGGCTCAAATAAATCTATGGACAAAGTGATATCCTGAATGAACAAGTGTGTGCTACAAAAATACTGCAAACGAGGGAATACTCAAATCTGACAATTCAAATGAATGCCCTGAATAGCTTACTGGATCAAGAAAGACTTCGAATAAAGGATTCCAGTATTATTTCATAGACTTATTAGTATTCAAAATAACCTAAGCAAATATAGAGTCAGAATTTCTCCACAAACCATAGGTTAGGAGTACTTCAAAGAAAGCCATAAACCAAGAAGTGTTACAAAAGAAGTTTTAAGCAAATTGGAACTTAGGAGTATGATCACCAAAGCTTGCCAAATCAAGACATTGCCCAATAGCCAGTCTTTGCCAAGAGAAAATTCATAATACATTGTGAACTTTACTAGACTTCTTTAATCAGAAAGTGGTCCACTCCAAAAAAAAAAAAAAAGCCTGAATACTAAATGAAGCCCTTTAAACTCCCAGGTGATCGAAAAATATATCGTAAAAACAGAATTGTCTGAAAAAAAAATCTGTAAACAAGGATTGCTCACAAACAACTCTATAGAGCAAGGGGTTCTTAAGTAACTCAGCAGACCAAATAACAAACACACAAGATAGCAAACTTACTCTGAAGACACTTTAAAACCAAGTCATATCAACCCCTCATAAAAAGTGCAAGTCAATGAAAAATTTTAAATTTCCTGAGACTCAAGAGTAGGCATAATCATGAAACTTGGAAAAAACATATAAAACTTCGTAAACTAAGTATGCAGGAAAATAATATGAATTGATATGGGAAGATAATAACTTTCAAAAATGTTTACAACTAATACTGAAAGATTCTAAAGAAGAAAATGCTAGCCATTGAAGTCCTTGGCGGTGAATATCCCTTGAAACCAATATGATATATTATCACCATTATAAAGAACTAGTTATTGGTTGCTACTGATTTCATCATAGCATTTAATTCTCCAGATATCTCTAAATATTCTGAATTCTAATCGTTTTCAATATTTTCTCCTACAGTAACCATTGGAGAGAAATTATTTTAATATTCCTTTAAAAGACAACCAGGAAGCCTTAATAAAAACGCCGATATCTAAAGGGAATTAAGCTGTGGCATCATCATTATATCTGAACATTCTCTATACAACAACAATAAACCCATTATAAAATGAGAAATAGATTTTAGAAAAGTCTAAATTATCATGTTTCAAGATTTTAGAAAAGTCTAAATTATCATGCTTCATGACTTGATTAGGAATACATTTTCAAGCTAGAAAGCCTAAACTCCTTAAAAATAGGTAGCGTTTTCAACACCATACTATCAACAATTAAGCAATGACAAAATATCAGCCTTCAGCAAGATCCATGAAAATAGACTTTAGAAGACTGTTATTAAAGTATCCGACCACAGAACCACCATCAACATAAATCTGATGGCTTAGAAAAGTTTACCACTGTACGTTCAAACCATACAATTAACATGAAGTAAGAATAATTATGATCTAACCAAATAATTTATATCATGTGCAATTCTCCAGATTATTCCACACGATGAGCAAGATTCACATCAAACAGAGCAGGCAAAGTGGAACTAAATTGCTGCTGCTGAATCTTGGTAATTGCAAAAAAAAAGCAGCAGTAGCTGAGCAAAATAACTTCGAAAAACCATAACAATCATCATAGGTTTCATGCCATTAAGGTGCATAAAAGTCTTCTAATCAAAGACAACGCTTAATGACCAGCAAATATTCTCAGAATAGGAAGGCCTAATGGCAAGTAAGGATAAAATCTAAACCTTATATCATAAGCTAAAACACAGGGCAAAACCACGGATTTGTTAAGTAGCTTTCCAATCTATCGCCTTAGTCCAATATTAATAGGTGCCACCTAGACTCCTAGAGTAAGGTATTATAAAAAATATCGTGAAGAATAGGCATCACAGCAAAAAAGAAAATCTGCACGTAGCAGGACCTCACCAGATTTAGAAACTGGTCATCAGTTAAAGTAAAGTCAAGATCAAATATCTGATATGATAAAAGGTCAGTTTACAAATATACATTATACCCTATAATCAGTTTGATGACTTGGTACGCCATTCTCGTGAAAAGAAGACAAAATTTACTACAGTTTGTGAAAAATTGGCCATTCTAAATTAGTAGAAAAGGTTTTAGCTGATATGTTCTCTGATTCATAATAGTACTACGGTCAAATGTTTTTGTCACTTCAAATGCTATATAGAAATTATGGCAAACATACAAGCACTGTGGTCAATTCAAATTTGAATTAAGTGTTACAACTGAAAATGATATGACCTTTTTTCTAGAGTCCTGATCAAACAAGATAAAACCAACAGTCTTATACCTCGTATAAATACGAAAAAATAATATAAGTAAAATTCTTAATTGATGACAAATACATTAGTTAGAGTGAGGCTTGATATTGAGGCTCCTGGTAAATTTAGTATGACATATGATAGCAAAAGACTGAGTTGATGATTCAGAGATATTTCAAGTTGCAAAGAAATTATAACTTAATTGTACACTTTGTTCTATGCTGATATTTTCAAATAAAAACTAACAGTAACATTCCCCATAGTTAAGATTTAATCAGTATTATGTAAAATTTGAACTATATTGCACAAAAAGCAACAGATTTAAGGATTTATAGAAAAAAAATAGTTTTGCAGTTGAATTCTAACAGTCAACTTTAAAAAATTAATTAGACAATATCAAGGTACCTAGAGCCTCTCTTTTAAATTATTAATTCTCCCCACACCTAAAACCATGGCAAGTTTTTTTTTCATGAAGTCACAGATTCTGAGATCCACTTTCACAGTAGAACAGCTGTTTTCTTGTGATTAATGGACATCACCAATATATCTGCCTTCAGTCATTTGTTAACCTCAAGCATGCGACCAACTGTATCCTGAAAAAAAAAATCCATGAATTACTCCTCTTACAATTTGGGACAAACAAGACGTGTTGATAGGCAAGCTAAAACATATAACAAAAAGATAATATAAAAAATACTAATTGAGATTATAGCAAAATAATAATTTGGCTCTTCATATCTCTTCTTTCATGGAAATCAATAGTAACAAACAAAAATGCGTTCCATTGATTCAGTTTATATAAAAAAAATTTAACTATGTGATCTTCATGAATAATTTATATGTTATATAAAGATAACAAATTGGATTCCTAAGTTACCTAAGAATAGCATTCTTAGATGGAAACTAACTTTAACCAATGGAAATTAGAATATCAATTGGTATGAAAATTTTTAAAAAAAATTATAAGGAACGTTTCAAGTAATTCAAGGAGTAACATTTGGAATATTAGAAAACTCCAAAGTTCTAAGCATGGAAGTAACTGATTTATTATTATTGTTTAGGTAATTATTGTATCTTCTATTCTTTTTTTCAAAGCAACAGACATAAATTAGTAAAATATTCAATTTACAAAAGACCAAAAGTTTTACAAATGTAAAATTTCTGGGAGCGATCCAAAAGAGCTAGGTCCAAAAGAGCTAGGCCCAAAAGAGCTAGTACAATTGAGCTAGTGCGATAAAATAGCTAGTTCCATAATAGCTAGTACCAAAATCGGTATTGTGACAAAATAGCTAGTAGTACATTTGAGCTCGTTAAAAAAGAGCTGTTAACCGAAATAGCTTGTTTCGAGAAAATGTAGTGTTTCTAAAACAGTATGTGTGTGTGTGTGTGTGTGTGTGTGTGTGTGTGTGTGTGTGTGTTTACGTTGATTACTGAGGTAGAAAGTAAAAACTATATTTTCTTCTGTCTCATCATATTTATTTACAACAGAACAGATTTTAATCAATATTTATATAAAATTTTATTACATAAAACTATCACATATCAATAATTGTTTCAATTAACACACTTCATTATAGAAATAAATAAAACTTTAACCTTTAATATGTTATGTCATAGCTTATTCCTCGTAAAAAATCTTTAGTATATATATCATTATTTGTGTGCTTGCTATTAAAGTTTTTCAGTCTATCGTTATTTTCTTTAGTCTTTCTTTTGACAGGTAATTGCTGCCCACTAATATACACAATCAGATTGCTTCTCTGAAATGTTTTTTCTTTTTTAATTCCTTGAAAAAAGCGCCATACGGTTGGATGAGCAGTGTCATACATTCCCTGAATAGCACGATGCCATCCCTCTAACTTGTTATTTGTCCTTGTTCTGTCGTTTTGTGTTCTTTCCCGGACGGACGTTCAACAATTCGATGGGAAATAAGGGTATTCTTCTTCCTCTTCTCTGTCGTCTACCAATGTATGTGTCTTCGAAATAGTCATATAATATTTGGATTTCTTCATCCAATTGTAGATGTTCGAGGTCTTCATTGAGCTCTTCGAATGCATCTGTCACTTCATCTGGATTCAGAAACGCCAAAGCAGCCAGCATCTTGCAATACAGACGGCAGTTGGCATCAGATATATAGCTATTTGATAATCCCGTGATTTGTATTTTTCTCCATATTGACTGTGATAGATGAAAGAAACATCCATTTATGTTTGCATCAGGATACACTGTCATGAAAGCATTGATAGCAGAATTTTCAAAATATAAGGTTACGTTTTCAGGAAAATCTGAAATACTCGTTTATACGTTGACTGAGCCTTATCAGGCATCATAACATAAACACAGGGAAAATGAAAGTTTTCTCTAACAACATGGATCGTATATAATTGATAAAATACTCTAGGAACGACTTTGAAAGTGCCATCACACTTCCATATTTTTGAATTAGCAAGTTGATCGAGCAAATGCTGGCTTGCAAATATGATTATTTGTTTTGAATCGCTTGTTACATCACTCAGTAAGAAGGGTTCTGTATTCCCGTTTATAGTAAAAGTTTTAAATTCTTCTGGAATTATCAATTCGTTAATTGATAAAGGTTCAGGAAAATGGCCTTCAACCTTACGTCTACGTTGAATACATTTTTGGAGCGCTCCTTTTCTTGGGACATTAGCCATTGCTTCGTCATCCAGCTCTTGTACTACAGCAGCAAAAACTCTTCGTGGTGGTGCACTACAATTTGAATCTAGCTCATTCATTTTCCCTAAAGCAATTCTAACTTTGCCTCGCGGGATCTGGGGCATGATTATGTTCTTGTCCAATTTTTACTTGACACTTTTCTTGGTAGTTCGGCGCAGTTTTCAATGTTCCTCTATAATCCTTCATTACACATCTCCAGTTCTGGCTGGTTTTGTTCGTTGTATTTTTTCGGTACAAATATCCATCGTAGCTAAGTAAATCTTTTCCTTTCTGGGACTTTATAACTTCCATGATGAAGTGTGGAATACTACTAACTTTTTTCTCCATAGATAAAAAAAAAGATTAAAAGAAAAAATGAAGTAGAAACAACACTCCACTTTCTTGAAACTAGTTATTTTGGTTAACAGCTCTTTTTGTAACAGCTCAAATGTATAACTAGCTATTTTGTCACATTAGCGATTTTGGTACTAGCTATTATGGAACTAGCCATTTTGTCGTACTAGCTCAATTGTACTAGCTCTTTTGGGACTAGCTCTTTTGAACTTAGCTATAATGTCGCATACTCAAAATTTCTATACCCAACCGAAATTTTTTCATGTAACTTTTCTGTACATAAAAAATTTCCTCATTTATGCCAGTTTTATATTGTAAGAAAAGAGACCGTGAATAAATATACGTCCTATCTTAAGCGGTTGTTCAATTATACTATCAAAATTTTAAAAGAAGCTTGTCTGCAGCCTGGATAGAATAACCTTATTTCGTAATATAAAACTAAAATCCGATTCATGTATATATATGTATATGTATACACATAGACACATACACACACACACACACACACACACACACACATATATATATATATATATATATATATATATATATATATATATATATATATATATATATACACACTTACTGTACATATGTGCTTTCATAGTTTTCTAAAAATTCATCTTACGACTATTATTTCTGATTATCTACTATTCCTGCAGTTTGTCATTCATCACTTCCAGAGATATTTTCAGATTGCCAGATACTTCTAAAGTTAATATTCTATTGCTTAGGAATGGACCTTTAAGACGTTCAGCAAGGAAACTCCAAACATACCTATAAAACACAGATTTAATAAAAGAAATATAGAAATTTCACCATTAAGGATGATATGATTCTACGAAAATCATAATTTTTTATCTTTTCATTGAAATTTTTTCGTTTAATTACACTGAGAATTACAGCTTAGTACGGACTTGTCAGTAAATCTGATTGCTGTTTGTAAACAAACCTTTTCTTATTTATATATAAAAACATCTAATGTCATTAAATTACTGAACAGGAAAAACTGTGTAAACTTTAGTCTTTTGTGCACTATAATGTTTACTTTACACAATTTCATGTAACCTATTTGAGAGCTACATACTCAAACCAATGCTACCAAAGCTCTAGCTATAAGACAATCCAAACATCTTTCCTTAATATAAGCTAAACGAACCAGTTTTATGAAATATTTTCAGAAAAGAAATATTGCAACTAATTACCACTTTATTTGCTATATCCTTCTTGTCTCATGAGTATAGACATGAGTATAGATATGATTGACTCCTTATTAGAATTCCTGCACCTGACTGTAAGAAAATGACTTTGCTAAATAACTTCTCATGATGATTGAGAATTAGTTATGCCTTCTAATCAGAAAAAAAGTAGTACAACCATAACCTAACACCTTACATGGTACCTTAAATGTCACTCTTAATAGAATACCATTTATATGGATAAAACGTCAAGGTGAAATATGTTTTATCCTGAAGATTTAGATAAGTTTTTTGGCAAGAATAAAATCCATGTATGACTGAGGCATACAACACAGTAAATTTCATTATAATCTATTCATTAAATATTAAATGAATATCTCAAATTATTAAAGTACTTTCTATTTTCCTAAGTATACAAACCCGAGTCCTTTACTATAGATCTTAAACAGTGAAAGCTGGAATAGGCAGTGAAAACTTACAATGACGTATAAACAACTGAAAGGTAGTTTACATACCGGTAGGGGAAGGCAAAACTTAAGCGCCCCTGGAAGCTTTCCCTCGCACTGGGGTGGCATGGAAGCTTTCCCTTGCACTAAGGTGGCCCTGTCAACTCACTTGGATGGTAGGTGGGAATTACTTGGGAGATAGTACTGGCAGGAGACTTAGAGTTAAGGATTCCAGATGGTTTAGTTAGGAAAAATACAAATTACTTTAGAAATTTGTGTTTTGTTTATATACAAATGCAAACCATCGTCCTTTACTATAGAAGACTCATTCTTAGGACGGTTTAAGTCCCTGTTCCAAATTCTGGGTGTCGCGGCCTGTGCCTTGAATAGCTAAAAGTTGAGCTAGAAACCTATTGAACCTGACAAATGAAGAAAAGTTTATCAAAACTATTGGTGAAGCCCTCAATCTGAGGTTACTGGTTCTGTAAGAGGAGCCGAGGTAACTAAATCACCTGCTGTGCAACTACAAGCCTCAGGGAGAAAGTATCCATGGACAGGTGAGTCACATCTCGCAGGTAATGGGTGATGAAGATTGTCTGATATTTCCAGAAGCCTGCCTGGAGTACATGCAATACACAAAAAAAGTTTCTTTTGTAAGCCATAGAGGTTTTTACACATCTGATGCTGTGGGCTTTCACTTGAGCTCCTTCTTGAGGAGGGGAGGACAAGGTTTGAGAGGCGACTTCTCTCAGACAGAATGAAATTGTGTTTTTGGAAATTTTCTTCTTCCTTGTCCCCATAATAAAAAAAAAAAGAGATGCTGCTGGTGAGGTCTGACTGACCTAGTATGCTTAAGGTAGCAGCTCAGAACCCTTAATAAAGGACAAAGTAACAGCTGATCGGGATTTAAAGTTACTTCTCAAAGACTTAAATCCTGAAACAATAAAAATCTAAGGTCTGATAATGATGGGTTGTGTCTTGGCTACTTGCTTCCACACCCTTGGAGGTATGCTTCCATGGTCCATATGATGTCCTCTATAATGAATGTAAAATATTCACTACATCCAAGGCTGGAAGACTCGCTTTATTTGGAGGGCAAGTCTGCTCAAAACACTGTATGAGCATGGAGATTTCCTCCAAAGAAGACATATTTACCCTCTTCAGTCTAGAGACCTGGATCAAGGCTAAGGGATAGCCCTTTGCCAGAGAAATAAAGCAGACTTTTCCTTAGGGAGATAAAACAAAAAGCTAGCAATTAATGGAAGAGGCTCCAGAAGGAGAAACACCCCTCCTATGACACCAGCCACAAATGATAGCCAACTTACCTTGTAAACAGCCATCGAGGATTTGCAAAGGTATCTAGACATCTGTCTCAGTCTCTGAGAGGAGACACTGGATAACCTCCATGCATGAAGATGGAGGGATTTCAATGCTCCACGTAGTTGTTGTAACAGGTTATGTTGGTGAGAAAGTTCTTTTGGAGTCTCTGTTAGTAGCAGAAGTAAGTCTGTATACCACTCCATATGGGACCTATATCAGAGGTACTAAAGTCAAGTGCTACTCCCAGGTCACTCGGAAACTCTTTAGGACTTTTCGTAGTAAGCATAATGGCACAAAAGCATAAGTTTCTAGGCTGTTCCATGAGTGGTGAAACTTATTCTTCGAATTATACCGCTGAATCTTGCACTGGAGAGCAATATACTGGAAGTTTATGGTTTAGATGTATAGCAAACCGGTCAATCGTTGGAGAACCCCACAAAGTCCGAGTTGTTTTCGCTATCTGAGGTTACAAAGACCATTTGGCTCCAATGATTTATGTCATCCTGCTAAGCTTGTTCGCCACTACACATTTCTTGCCCCGGATGGAATGAGCTGAGAGAGAGATCATGTTGGCTTCTGCCCACTAGTACAGCTGGTGAGACGTTGTTCCTCCTTGCTTGGAAATGTAGGACACCATGGAGCTGTTTTCGCTCATGAGCACCACCGAG
Source organism: Palaemon carinicauda (assembly GCF_036898095.1). NCBI lineage: Eukaryota > Metazoa > Arthropoda > Malacostraca > Decapoda > Palaemonidae > Palaemon > Palaemon carinicauda. Next base: position 336,952,401 of record NC_090725.1, read on the forward strand.
CATCCTTCAAGAAGAGGGCGAAGTTCCTAAAGGGCTAGCCAAGCTGCATTTAACTACAGGATGTTTATGAGCTTCTGGGAGTCTTACTTCAACCAGCTTCCCAATGTCATATGCTGCCCAAGATGAACTATACACATTAGATACAGTCAATAAAAGGAGGAAATCGAAATGGGAAGTCATGAGAGGACATCTCCTTTGAAGGTTCTCCCTGTCTTGCTACCAGTCCAGATGCTTTCCGGAGTTTGCTCCTATGGGAACTAAAAGGAGAGGCTCGTCCTGAGACCACAATGACTTTAGGTCCTACAGCAGATACCGTAGGCAAAGCCTGCCTCCACGCACTAGGAGTTCTAACACTGATAGGTGGCTAAGAAGAATCGGCCTTTGCTGTGCTGGCTGCGAAGACGGACACAAGAAGGGGAGGGCTTCCACCTGCAGATGAGATATCATGTCTAGGGAAGCACTTTTCCTTGAATTTTGTCGACCTGTATCCTCAAGGATGCAGATAGGCAAAAATTCTCCCACTTTATCAGGACCCCCAAGTATTGGTAAATTGCGAGAACCCTGTTTCGAAAGATATGAAGGATTTCCTTCGATTCTGTTTGTATCAACCATTTGTCCAGGTAGCAAAGCAGCTGCATCCCATTGGAGTGCACCCACAAGGATGCTAGTCTAAAGATCTCTGTGAAAACCTTCCACGTGGTTGAGAGGCCTTAACAGAGGGTCTTGAACTGGAATGCCTTTTTACTGATGACCACTCAAGGATGAAGAGTATCTAGTTTGATTGCTAGAAAAATGCCTGGGACATTGGCGAGGAGAGAACTATAAATTCTCAAACACAGTGATCCCAGGAACATTTGGAACATGAATGTGACAAAAGTGTATGCTGATGATGATGAGAGTACCTAGAAGAATTGTGTTTAGTAGAGCATCAGAATTGAGCATGTTTATAAGAAGACCGCGCATGCTGGAGCACTTCCTGGAGTGATGGTGAGATGAGGTGCCATGGCGAGATCTATTAGGAGATGATCTATATGAGGAACACCAGGACTGCTTACTAAAGATCAGCTAGAGCTATGATGGCAGTGAACTGGTTCTGGAAAGGTGCTGGAAACTATGTATTTAGTGGGAGATCAAGAAGAGTGCACATCATGTGCATAGCGCAAAGGCGAAGTGCTAGAAGAAGCCTGGCTGGAAGATCTCACTGGGCGTCTAGATGAACTTGAAGGTGAAGGTCTGGAAACGTGGGCTGAAGGTTGTGAGGAAGGAGCCAGGTCTGTGATCCACCTCTAACAAGAAGAGATCATGGCGAGGTTACAGTGCAATCTGGTGAGCATGCTTAGAAGAGCGAGGGTGCTCAAAAGGAGAAAAAGAGTAACTGTATACCGTGGTGAGGATCTCTGGAAAGAAACAAGCTGGATTGCAGGCTCATCTACTGCAAGGTCCTATGCTGGCTTCGGGTGATGACTTCAGCCTTCTCTTGAAAAACCAATCCAATGGTGATGACATGCCCAGGGTGTCTTTGCACTACAAACTGCTGCAACTCGGTCTTTGAATACAAACTCTGAGTGCCCAAGGAAGATCACAACACACATAAGACATCTGCCATCTGAAAATAAGGCTTCCCTTAGAAAGAGGTGCTGCCGTTTCACTAGGGAAAATGGTAGATCTCCATTTCTTTTGGAAGAAGGCAATAGAGAAGAGTCTGACAAAAGAGTCCTGCGAGTAAAAATAGCAGTCTGGGCCTTCTTCAACTTCAAGGATGACCCAGAGAGCGAAGAATCCCTATTACGTTGTTCATCATCTTCAATAGTAAAGGACAATGGTTTGTATTTGTATAGGGATAATTTTACATTTAAAACCTTAACCTTAACATGTTATATAAATTACGACTTGCCAGCATTTGGTGTTGGGTAAAATAATGTTTGAAAGTCACTTAAAAAAAAAAAAAACTTTGGTAGTTGATTGGCTTGCATCATTTTCTATTGTACCTGGCAAGTCTAGGTCTATTGACAGAAACAGTTATACTTCAATGCAGGAAAGAAAATTGTAATATCAATCAAACATACCCTGTTATACTAATTAAGCAGCTGGACTCGCCTCGACTTAAACAAGGGGTCCCACGTCAATATATCAGTTTATGAATTACTTTTCGGCATATTAGAAGTGAAATACTAGATTTACAAATAATCTGCATTAATATTTTTTGGTTACAATATTATGAATTTCAGGGTACTATTACATTTACCCATTATTCGACAAGTGCCATACTACAAGTTTGAGAAATATGGCAATTTTACAACCCTAAGATCGAGTGTTTAAAATCTATGACCCTTGAAATTATACTATCTAATCATACATTAAATACTGCTTCACTGATAAGAATTTACCTTTTGAGAAATATTTGGATACCTAGAATGACCCGTTAGTACACAGACATTAAACTCATTATGCTTAGTAATGACAACATCTATGAACAACTCACCAAAAAATAATTTGAAAATGATCTCACTTTGAAGAGAATCTCCGTGATGCTGCACTTTTTCAGATAGTATTATTTTCAACACTATATTGTAAACTGTACATAAGCAATCTTCCATAGATATTTATTGCCTACTATTCAACATAGCTGAGGTGCAAACTTCTGAAAAAAATGAAGATTTTAACTTATCTTTAAACTGATGTCTGTTAAATATTACAGCATCATCCGTATTCAGCTTTGATTTAGGTAAGCATAATGTAATCATGTGCCATCAGTATTCCTTTAGCTTCTGTATCCTTCTAATATTAGCTGAATTGGGATGTCCGCTCGATTTTTTTTTCTTTTGTTTCATGTCTTCGGGTTTTGGATTTCAAATGTGTATGTAAATAAACACACCTGCAAGAAAAGTAAAATATTTTTACTCCAAATGTTCATCACCTTCAAATCATACTTTCAAGTCATAAGTTAACTCCTGACAATTTTATCATAAAGTCAGATTTTAGGATTATCCAATAGAATAAATGATATATTAAACTTCATCTTCAAAGACTGCGTTAACAGACACTTTTAAACCTTAAACTTGAACATAACGTTATGCTTAAAAAAGAAAAAAAAAATCTAGAGGACGAAGAATTCTAATAACAAGAGTTAGTGAAAGGGAACAAGAATGCAAAAAAAAGTTCAGCTGTGCCTCCAAAACTATAGTATCAGCTATATATATTTTGTGATTGGTGCTTTCATATCAACCCTATTATTTAAACAATGGATTTATGAGTAATGGGGTTACCAGTACCGTCATTGCATTGGTAACATCTCATTTCAAGTATCAAGAAAAGATTAAGGCTAAAATCTAATAATAATAATAATAATAATAATAATAATAATAATAATGAATATAAGACATCAAAATGTTTTAAAATACCTTAGATATCTGAAAAGGTTTCAAAGAACTCACTATTTTAGTGATTGGATTCAAAGCTAGAGATCTTTATTTTTTGAAGGCCAGTAGCAGGACAAATGTAGATAAATTGCTCCTCTCAGTTACTTTCAGACCTTGCCTAGTCCTTGCTATTAATTTGTTGTCAACTAATCGTTTCATAGCACAGCTCAAAATGTGATTTGGAAGACAATGGGTGTAAATCTTTAATGTCTACTTGGACAGTTTTCTTCCATTGACATTAAGATTTGTACACAATGTGAGTACTGAGTCAGTACCATTCATTAATGGTGGTCATATGGCACGTAGCTAGGATCAGGGAGGCCATTCAGCCGAAAATTGAGTAAATTTCCTCAGATTAACCAAGAAGTAAATGTTGATAAATGGACAGAAGGTTCCAAGAAAGGCAGTTGGAATGAAGTAGAAGAATAAAAAGACGACGTAGGTAAGGGCCATAGGAAAACTGTGAAAACATTTATTTCAAACATTTAGTGCACTGCAAGTGGTGGACTGACAGCAGTGTCCTTCAAAGGACAGAGCCAGAATAATAGAACAAACATTTCATTAAAAACAAAACGACACAACGATATAACAATGATGCAAAAATAAGTTGCATAATCCATTCACTTTATGAATGGAATGGGAGACATTGAAATAAAGTGGACATATTCAATCTCGCAAACTATATCTGCATTATAAGGCTGCTGTTTGTTGTTCTCAAGGTACCTGACGTGAAGTTGGTAAAGATTGTAAACTTATGCTATATAGAGAGAATAAGTATAGCATTCAAAGACTAAAAACATGCAGTTGTAATTTTACACCATTCAAGAGTTTGATGTACTGAGACCAATTTCTTTGAGCTACACAGCTTTGAAAGAATAATTTACTTGCTTATAATAATAATAATAATAATAATAATAATAATAATAATAATAATAATAATAATAATAATAATAATAATAATAATAATAATAATAATGAGATGATGATGATGATGATGAATACATGACTGATCCTGGTGAATCCGTGAGGGAGATGTATAAGCACCTCGGAAAAGGAGAGAGCAATTCTCTCAATATCTCTGTAAGTAGGAATAGAGGGTCTAGGTGCCATTCTATTTTACGCCACTGTGAAGCTATTAGAGTAATTGACCGATCTGTCAATGCCCTTCAAGAATGAGTACTCTCATCAAACAGACGAGGGAGAAATGCATGGGCATTCATAGGATGTCAGAGGGCTTCTAAAGAGGTATTTGCTTACCCCGTACTGGTTAACAGTACTCCAGAAGCTTACGGGCATGAGGTATTCTGGTTGGACCCTTTGTCTGCAATTCCAGACTTCGATGACTAACTGAGAGAGAGGATGTCCTCAACCCACTATTTGAGTCCACCTGGTCAGGATGACTGCTAGGAAGATTCCTTGCCTGCAAAGGATTAGGTTGTAAAGGGCGACTGCGTTGTCTCACACCCAAATACATCTTCTAACAGTTAGACAGACAGTAGTCATGCAAAGAATATCTATATCTTGGTGTTTTGTGGTATGTCAAAAAGAAATCCTTGTCTGTGTTTACTACCACTACTGGGCTTTGATAACAAAAACACAATGGTGTGATAATAAGGGAGTTGTTAGAAGAGATTAAGAGACAGCAACTATGCGCTGAAATCCAGGTAAAGTTGTGTGACAGAGGGCATATGGCATTACAGGTGAGCCCTACTCTTTCTTTCAATGCATCCCCACCTCGCTAGTACTTAGTGAATGGGTGCACAACACTTTGCAAGACTCCAACGCAAGACTAGTATTTGTACTTCCAGAGGCCAAATCGTCATTGACCAATTCACTCTTATTCGTTATCCCTCCCTCAGGAGGTTTTTGAGGAGCCTTATGCGCTCCTGCTGGAGGAGGTATTCACTTGTAAAGAGGAAAGTGAGGTTGCAGGAGACAGTTCATTTCAGCAACCCCTTCAGGAGAAAACTAAAACTTATCTTATCGGAAACTGGGACAGACTCTGGGTTACCTGATCAGTCAACTACCCAGAAGTGTAGCTGGCACAGCCCTGGGATTGTTGACCTACCCCAGAGGGTTGGAAGCATCAATTAAGAGGAAAAAGGATCATTCGACTCTCAAGCGAAAGATCAACTTTCAATGGAGTGCCCAAGGGGCCCGAGAAGTTGCTTAGCAACTACACATTTCCTCAAGACAACCACTGTCGAGTCATCTGATTGGCTGCAAGCAACTGTTTCTGTAAAGGTGTGGTGAAACTTGTCTTCCAAGTGTCTTCGCTTTAATGGGAGTTGGCTATATATATCTGCTTATGGATCAGTACACACTAATGAAGTCAGTAGTCTTTTATAGATAATCAAATTAAGCGAAACTCCCTAGTTAATTACTGTTACGTAAACGATCGGTCGGCAACAATCGATTGCAAGAAACTTCCTCCCTAAGACAAAATTTAGACGCATCTTCATTCAATTTGTCAGACAGGTATTTGTGTGCATAAGTTCAGCTAAAGACCAGTAACACAGACCGAAAATCTCCTCTATAGAAGGTAAATTTTCTCTGATCTTATGATAGCACTCCCCTGTGATGGGTATACCCGGACAATACAAGGATCAGGGTGCAGCCCAAATGGTTTGTTACTCAAGAAACTCGATTGGATGACACTGATAAATGTTTGCAAATGAAGCATTCTTCTCCCTATGACATTTATCCCTTAGAAAAGGCAAATATGTTTCATACTTCTCCATTCTCATCTACAAAACTGACATATGCTTCGAATGTTCTCTCCGAAGGAAACAAACTTGTTTATGCAAATTTTCTGAGTCCAAATACCTTATATACTCAAGCCATACAGTCAGGAGATGTTAGGGAAGACCTGACTAAGACTAAGGAGGACCCTACTTGAAGGCAGGCTACTTATGTATGGTTATGGGAAGGTAAGAGGGTCATGAATAACCTGACTCTCCCCAAGGAATACAACCATCTACTTAGAAAGGGATCTAATGACATATTGTAACAGTGTTCAAATTTGTTTTGTATGGTAGTAAGTAGACCTTGCTATTCACAACGGGTGGGGATTCACCCGTGAGGGTAAGGCCTGCAGCTGGCAAAGCAAAACACCTTTGTCACTAGTAGTACACTTAGCTTACTTGCCTGCATGTTTGTCAAATCATTACTTCCCTGACTCATGGTAAGTGCTTGTACACAAGCCTATGCATCATCATCACGTTTCAGTTTGTGAGCACCCTTGAGGTAGTTTGTGTAGTCGCTTGCAGGAATAATATGTGCGAGAAGCACAACAACATTGCTCAAGAGCAATTGATCATTGACTAGCCATAGGATTGTGATCATGTTCATGATCTTGTGTGCACCCACAACGAGCACATGCAAATAGCGTAGCAACCAGAACTTCGTTGGGAGTAGGTGCTCGCTCGACTTCCTTGTGGGTGGGACAAATGCACATGTAAGCCTATACTTGTTTGCTGTCATTCGTAAACATAAGCACAAGGTGATTCCATCCTGTTGGGAATAGTCTCTCGAGGGGATAACCTTGAAGGGTTATGTCTCTTGAGGCTGTTGTGCTCTGAAGGCATGATGTGGTGAGGCAGAGATCGTAAGAGCTAAGAGGTCAGAGGTCGACAATTCTGAGTGCTCCAATGAGCTCTGTATCCCGTAGGAAGGCCGAGATAATAAACCCAGAGGTATATGTTTCATGGGACAGGTTGTCTTACGACACTCATTGTCTTCCGTGACTCGTGCCCAGGGGGAACAATGGTGGGATGTGGCAGCTGCAAATGCTTGGCAAGTATTCCCATCTGTGGCAATAACCCGCCAGGATTATGTCTATTGAGACTCCTCATTAACGTGACAGCTGCACACTGTAGGCTGGCATCTCCCATTTGTGGCAACAACCAAGAGGGATTCTATCTTATGAACCTCGTTGTATTGCCGCAGGTTTTCTCCTACCTGGCGAGGTCTGGTAGTCGCATATGCGAGCACACATGCACAACTAAAGCAGCTCATGCCAAAACATGACAAATTCGGAGATAATTTGTATTTTTCCTAACCATACAAACCTTAGCTATTTACATTGGGTTTACTTTCGGCGTAGCTGAAATGACGAGCCAATAGATTTTAACGAGGGTTAACTACCCCCGCGCTAGTTAGCGGGGGTAGGGGAAGGGGTAGCTTGCTACCCCTCCCCCCCACACACCGGTGATTTGCTTCACTTCACTTAGAGGTAGGACTTGACTTGGGGGACAGGGCTGGCGGGCAAATATGTGTAAATAGCTAAGGTTTGTATGGTTAGGAAAAATACAAATTATCTCCGAATTTGTCAATTGTTCCGTAACCGAAATACAAACCACGCTATTTACATTGGGTGACTTACCCCTCAGGAAGGGTGGAAAGTCCCCAGCCTTACTGACTTTGGCTTTACCCGGGGGCTCCGCCTCCCAGTGAATAGCACTTGAGAAAAGGAGCCCCTGCACCTCACAAGTTCCTCGCTTTGCAAGGAACGTGTGGCCTACATAAGTTGTGTGTGGAGGAAAGAGCGTGACTCGTCCTATGAAGTTGACCTTGAGACCTTTAGATAGGAATCCAGGATAGGATGTTCCCAATACCACCTCGTCAGGGTATGGGGGACGCGGCAGTATTAAGCTTAATACTAGGAGCACAAGGAAGCATGGGTTACCTGCAGAGGTTGAGGTCAGCTATGCGGAGACCAGGATGCTGCTTCCCCAAGAGAGGGGAGGATGAAGAAAGAAGTAAGGGTCAGACATACACTTTCATTCACGCAGACTAAAACCGGGTAACAACGCCCTCAGCCTACTGCTACTTGTCCATAAAGGAGCCTGAGGTTAGACCAGCTGTTGTGCAGCCACCACAGGGCCGATAGAAAAGGTATCGAGGCTCCTGTGGGTCACGTCCTGCAGGTAGTGGGCTGTGAAGGTCGTCTGACGCTTCCGGACCCCAGCTTGAAGCACCTGCGTCACAGAGAAGTTTCTCTTGAAGGCCAGGGACGTAGCAATGCCCCTGACGTCGTGTGCCCTAGGACTACGTGACGGAGGAGGGTCTGGATTTAAGGCGTGATGGATAACCCTTCGAATGCAAGCCGAGATGGTGTTCTTGGTGACCCTCCTCTTCGTCCTGCCTGTGCTAACAAACAATGCTTGCACTTGAGGACGAACTGCAGCCGTTCTCTTCAAGTAACACCTCAGACTCCTCACTGGACATAGTAGCAGCTGGTCTGGGTCGCTTGTTACAGAACGGAGACTCGCAATCCTGAAAGAGTCGAACCGTGGGTCCGGCACTCCAGGGTTCTGAGTCTTGGCAACAAACTCAGGGACGAACCTGAACGTTACCTCCCCCCATCCCCTTGAATGGGCGATGTCGTACGAGAGACCATGAAGTTCACTAACTCGCTTGGCAGAGGCCAAAGCGAGCAGGAAAGCCGTCTTCCAAGACAGGTGGCGATCAGAGGCCTGGCGTAATGGTTCGAAGAGAGGTCTCTTAAGAGCCCTGAGAACCCGAACCACGTTCGAAGGAGGAGGTCTCACTTCCAACTGAGGGCAGGTAAGCTCATAGCTACGTATGAGTAGAGAGAGTTCCAGCGAGGAAGAAATGTCCACTCCTTTCAGCCTAAAAGCCAAGCTTAAGGCTGAGCAATAGCCTTTCACCGCTGAGACCAAAAGGCGCATTTCCTCCCGCAAATAAACGAGGAACTCCGCTATTGCTGGAATAGTGGCATCGAGTGGAGAGATACCCCTCCCACGACACCAACCACAGAAGACTCTCCACTTCGCCTGGTAGACTCCCTCAGAGGACTTTCGCAGGTGCCGAGACATCCTCTCCGCAACCTGTTGCGAAAAGCCTTTCTCCGTGAGGAGACGCTGGACAGTCTCCAGGCGTGAAGCCGAAGCGAGGCTACGGCCTTGTGGAAGATGTTGCAGTGTGGTTGCCTGAGTAGCTCGTGTCGTGGGGGAAGTTCTCTCGGGAACTCCGTCAGGAGCTGTAGAAGGTCCGGGATCCATTCCGCGTGATGCCATAGCGGAGCTATCAGAGTCATCGAACAGTTGACCGATAGTCTGGTCCTGTTGAGCACCCTTCTCATCAGACAGAACGGTGGGAAGGCGTACACGTCGATGTTGTCCCACCGTTGTTGGAAAGCATCTTGCCAGAGTGCCTTGGGGTCCGGGACTGGGGAGCAGTACAGGGGCAGTTTGAAATTCAAAGCTGTCGCGAACAGATCCACGGTCGGGGAACCCCACAAAGTCAGGACTTTGTTGGCTATCTGAGGATCCAAAGACCACTCGGTACTCACTATCTGCGAAGCCCTGCTCAGACTGTCGGCGAGCACATTCCTCTTACCAGGAATGAAGCGAGCTGATAGTGTTATCGAGTGGACTTCGGTCCACCTCAGAATCTCTACTGCAAGATGGGATAGCTGCTGCGAAAAATTACCTCCCTGCTTGTTTATATAAGCCACTACCGTGGTGTTGTCGCTCATCACCACCACGGAGTGACCCGCCAGGGTCCGTTGGAACTGTTGAAGAGCCAGAAAAACGGCCTTCATCTCTAGCAGGTTGATGTGCAGGTACTTTTCTGATTCTGACCAAAGGCCTGAGGTCCTCTGGTACAGAATGTGCGCCCCCCACCCTTCTTTTGACGCGTCCGAAAACAGTGTCAACTCCGGGGGGAGGACGAGAAGATCTACTCCCTTTCGCAGGTTCTCATCGACCAGCCACCACCGCAGGTCCACCTGTTCCGAAGGTCCTATCGGGACCTGGAAGTCTTGGGTATCCGATCCTTGATTCCACCGGGACTTGAGCCGCCATTGCAGGGATCTCATCCTGAGACGGCCATTTGGAACCAGACGAGCCAGGGAGGACAGGTGACCTAAGAAACGCAACCACGATTGGACGGGAAGCTCTTCTCGCCTGAGGAAGGGTTCCGCCACCCTCCTCAGCCTTGCTATCCTGTCGTCTGATGGAAAGGCTTTGTGGAGATTGGTGTCTAACAACATGCCTAGATAAACCAGTCGTTGGGACGCTTGCAGAGAGGACTTCTCGAGATTTACCACGATCCCCAGATCCTGGCAAAGTCCCAGAAGCCTGTCTCGGTGTCGAAGAAGGGTCGACTCCGAATCTGCTAGGATCAGCCAGTCGTCCAGATAACGAAGGAGACGGATGCCGTTCCTGTGCGCCCAAGATGAAATCAGGGTAAACACTCTGGTGAACACCTGAGGTGCTGTGGAGAGACCGAAGCATAGCACCTTGAACTGGTAGGTCTTGCTGTCTAGGCTGAATCTCAAGTACTTCCTGGAAGACGGATGGATTAGATCTGGAAGTACGCGTCCTTTAGATCCAGTGTGCACATGAAGTCTTGTGGTCTCACCGCAAGTCTGACCATGTCCGCTGTCTCCATGCTGAACAGAGTTTGCTTGACAAACTTGTTCAGAGCTGAGAGGTCGATGACAGGTCTCCAGCCTCCAGACGCCTTCTTTACAAGAAAGAGTTGACTGAAGAAGCCTGGGGAGCCGTCGACGACCTCCTGGAGGGCATCCTTCTTGAGCATGGTCTCGACTTCTGCCCGAAGGGCCAGCCCCTTTACCGATCCCATGGCATAGGAGCTCAACGACACTGGATTCGCTGTTAGGGGAGGTTGAGATGTCGTGAATGGGACGCGATAGCCTTGGCCGATCACGGAGACCGTCCAACCATCGGCCCCATGTTGCTGCCACCTGTGCACGCAACTTTGAAGGCATCCCCCCACAGGTGAACACGCGGGGGGACTGCCACTCCTAGCGCTTGCGGCCGCGGCCGCTCCCTCTACGAGTCTTGCCTCCCCTGGAGGACTTACCACCCCTCTTGTCTTTGGCTGGAAAGGGCTGGGGCTTAGACACCACTTTCTTAGCTGCCGGCGCCTGCTTTGGTGTCTTGCGAGGCTGCTGCTGTGGTTGCTGCGGAGCTGGAGGCTTGTAGGGCCGAGATGCAAGGGCCCTTTGGAGGAGGAAGTCTTGGCTAGACTTCCTCCACCTCTCAGCTGTACGTTCCATGTCTTGAGGCTCGAGCAGATTCCTCCCAAGGAGGGAAGAGTGCTTGAGCCTGCAGACATCCACGGCGGGGACCATCGGATGGATCTTCTCGGTCACCGCATCACGACGCTTCAACATCGAGTTGGCCCATAGGTTGGTAACCTGATGTGCCAGGAACTCGATGGAGTGAGTGCCCGAGAAGAGGAAGGTCTCCAGGGCCTTCCTATTGGTCTCCTTAGACAGATCCTTGGAGCGCAAAGGATGCCCAGAGAACCTAGACAGATATCCAGCCACGAAGTGGCGTGCTTGGCGCACTTCGCGACCTTCTCATGGCTCAGGATCTCCGACGCCGAGAACGTCACCTGCCGGGCGGAGAGCTTCTCAAGAGGAACTCCCCTACCGAGCTCTTCTACCGAATGATGGAGGGGAAGAGCGAGGCTAGACTCCCCCATGATCTCAAAATACCTCCTCTGCTGGAGACGAGGAGGTGGGAGGAGTTTGTTCCCGGCAGAGGAACGACTGGAGGAAGCGAGAACCGCGAGTTGAGCATTGGCTCTGGCTCTGGCACTCTTCAGCCCCTGGGACCAGGGCAAAGCCGCGCTGGTCTTGGGGGGCTACTGAGTTCCGTACACCTGATCCAGGACCGTGTCCTTACCTTCACGGGGGGCTATCACAAGGTCCATGAACCCGTTGAGCTGCCTCATCAGGCTCAGAACCTGCCAGAAGGCATGCTCAGACTCTTGCTGGTCTCCTCCCAGTGGACTGGCAGCTAAGTCTCCTGTCCCTGGAATCTCTTGCTGGGGAGATGCGTGGACGTTCTCCCGGGGTGCAGCTGGATCCTGACGAATTCGAAAAGAAGACTTCGGAATCGTCTTGGAGTCCTTGGGTTCCCTCCTGGGCGGGATACACGACCCCAACCAAGAGGTCTTAAAGGCGCCTTCCACGCGAGACGATTCCCCTCCACGAGGAGACGACTCCCCCCTTAGTGCCGAGGGGGAGACCGCTACCTCGCTGGATTCTCCTGAGGACGGAAAAGCCTCGTCCTCGGGAGAAGGAGAAAACGCCTGCGAAGGGGACGGAGCCTTCCTGACGGACCTCTTAGGAACCTTCTCCCTGGGAGAAGTCACCACGAAGTCCACTCCTCTCCTTCTCTTCAGCGGGGGCGAGGCCGCCGTTGGCTTGTGTCCTTGATCGGCGAGTGACGGCTTCATAGCCTTCACTGACGCCCGCATCAGAGGACCAAACCAAGACTGCCGAGACACGGACACAGAGTCCGAAATTCCCGCTGGAGGGAAGGGGATCGGGCGATCCTTCGGAGTGGACACCACTGGACCTGCCTGTAAGGAAAAAGGGGAAGAAAGTTTCTCTGATCTCTCCGATGGGCCTTCCCTATCCTGAAAAAGAGACCTGCGCTTAGGCGGAGGCGATCCTGATTGCGGTCTGGCGACACGCGTCCCTGCTGCTGTCGCGAGCTGCGGAACCCGACGCGAACAGGGGTCGTGCTGACGCTCGTGCGTAGGCGGAACTAAGGAGTCGCGCGCGAAAGGCTGTTGAAGAGCGGGCTCGCAATCGCGCGGAGACAATCGAGCGCGGGAGCGATCACGCGGAGGGCGAACAGTCGCGCAGGCGAGTAAGCGCGTGGGCGAGCGAGCGCATGGGCGAGCGAGCGCATGGGCGAGTTGGCGAGTGAGCGAGTTGACGCGTTGGCGAGGGAACGCGTTGGCGCGTGGGCAAACAAGATCGCTCCGACGACCGCTGTCGATGGTGTCCAGGGGACCTGTAACGCGTGGGATAGCAATGGCGAGCAGGCGATCGATGGCGCGTTGGTGAACGCTGGCCCGTAGCCGAGCGATGGCGAGTTGGCGCATGGTGGCGCGTTGGTGAGCGATGGCGCGTAGAACGCGCAGGCGAGCGACCGCACGTTGGCGAGCTGGTAGAAGGAGACCCATGTCTCTCCAGATCCTCTGGGCGCCGACGCGTAGGAGAGCGCTTGCGCGCAGGCGAAGAGTCATGCGGGCGGTCAGGAGATCGCCGATGCTCAGGGGATCGCTGACGCGCTGGGGACCGTTGACGCGCAGGAGATCGCTGACGAGCAGGCAAACGTTGACGCGCCTGTGATCGCTGGCGTGCTGGTGATCGCTGGCGAGCAGGAGGGCGACGCGTGGAATCCTGTGCGGGAGCTGCCGGCACGGTGCGCAAAGGTGAACGTTCACGAACGGGCTCAGGAACAGGAGGAGCGTGGGCGCGAGGGCGTACAGGAACCTTGGAAGTACGCGTTGGAGACCGCGAGCGTTGCTGCGCTGGAACAGGCTGACGAGCAGGATCGCGAGGGCGAGGAGAAGAAGAGTCCTTGTCCAAGACCTAAACCGAAGTTCTAGGTCGCGCGGGCGAGCGTGGGCGCGTGTCAGGAACTGGGAGCGCAGGAGCGCTCTGACGGGCAGGAGATCTAGTGCGCTCAGGAGACCGATGGCGCACTGGGCGCACAACAGGAACAGCAGGATGTTCGATGTCCTCAGGAGAGCGCTGGCGAGCAGTGGGGCGACGATCATCAGAACAGCGCTGGCGAACAGGAGAGCGCTGGCGATCAGGAGAACGCTGATGAGCAGGAAGGGAGCGCAGGGGAACCCTGACGTGCAAGGGAAGCACCCACATCGTGGGAGGCAACCCTTTGCCCCGAAGGGACCGTTACCCATCGGATGACGAGGTCAGACTGCTGTCCATCTGCACCAGAAGCGCAAGGTCTGGAAGGCGTTGGAGAACGAGAGCGATTCCCGGAGAGGTCTAAGAAAACTGGAGCTGCAGGCTGCTTACGGCGAGGAGAGTCCCCATCGGAGGAAGGAGGCGAAGATTCAAAAAGGCGCCTCTTAGCACCCTTATAGGGAGACGGGAGGCCCTTGCAGCGCAGCGGACGGTGAGCCTTACGGCGAAGGCGGCCACGAGGGGGGTCGTCAGGATCATCAGTCCTCCGAAGGGGAGTCTCAGTCAGAGCGCTCCCCCGAGAGGGAGGCTTGGCCGCAGAAGAGCCCATGGGACTCCCTTCCCCCTTCGAAGGATGTACAGAAAGGGGAGGAGAGCCTTCAGCAACGTCATCCACATCAGGAACCACAGAGGTTTGCCCAGACCCGTCGGAAGCTTCTGCCACCACAACGTCGACGATAGACAGAGGATCTACCTCTGCTATCACCGGCGACTGCTTAACAGCGGCACCCAACTGAACAAGGTCAAACAGGGCTTCCTTGGAGGGCAGGCCCTTCACCCCCAATGAAGCTTAAAGCTGAAAAAGATCATCATGAGACACAGGATCATTATCAAAAATCTCCCCTGGAGGAGGAGGGGGAGCCGCCCCGCTATGGGAGGCGACGCCCTCTCCCCCAACCGAAGGTCAGGAAACAGAACTAGGGCCTGCGCTCCCATTCGGCGGTCTCTCCTTAGGAGCCGGACGAGGGGGAGCTTCGGAGGAGGTTTGGGCGGCGGAAGAAGAGTCCCGAGAGCCTTCCTCCTTCAAGGCAACCCCAGAAGGAGAACGGACTCTCTTGGACTTCTTCTTACGCCGGCGGCCAAACCTCTCCCACTGGGAGGCAGACCACTCCCTACACTCACTACAAGTATTTTCTCTGTCACACCGTCGGCCTCGACACTGTGGGCAAAGGGTGTGAGGATCCGTATCCACCGCAGACATGAAAGTACCGCAAGGGCGACCGGCAATACCAGGGCACTTGCACATGGTGGACATCCAAGGGCGAGGCCAACTTCAAACATACACAAGCTGAGGAAAAGCAAAAAAGATTAAGGCTGTCAAACGAGGATGATGGACAGACACGTCTGTTCATCGCCGGAGCCAGAAGTGAAGTGAAGCAAATCACCGGTGTGTGGGGGGGAGGGGTAGCAAGCTACCCATTCCCCTACCCCCGCTAACTAGCACGGGGGTAGTTAACCCTCGTTAAAATCTATTGGCTCGTCATTTCAGCTACGCCGAAAGTAAACCCAACGTAAATAGCGTGGTTTGTATTTCGGTTACGGAATAACTGTAATTTGGCAGACCTCGTCAAAGAGAGGAGCTAGCCCGCGCACCTCACTTACGCTTATTGTCTGGGTGGTCTCTCTCTCTCATGAATATGAATTGGATAGAGTTGCTCACCAGAACTTAGCGCTTAAGCAGACCTTTTCAGTGAGAGGACCTCGCCCGCTCACCTCACCAATGCTGTGTGTGTGGGTTTGCTTTCTCACAGGAAGAGGTGATAGGAGTTCGGCCAGGCTCTCGTCTCTGCTTGGAGGTGTGTACCATCTGGGTTCGTTCTCTCCAATGAATAGGTTAGAGGAAGTCCCCCAAACTCTCAATCCCTAGTGTGCGGTGTGCAGTGTCTGGGTTTGTTCTGTTGCAAGAAATGGTCTGCTTTCCCAAATATAAAAAAAGAAAAACATACAGTCGCTAGCTCTCCCAGAGGAGGCTGGCAAGTTGTCTAGCATACTCTAGGAGGAGGCAGAAGTCGTTTGGTGGAGGACAAGGCTGAGATAGCTTTGTCTGTGTGCTGATATACAACAGGAAAAAACAGGTAAGGGTAGAAATCCAAGAGGAAAGGCCCCGAGGGGACTGGCCTCACAAACCTCCATGAGCTTTGTTGACAATGGGGAGAGGTGGTGGCCGTAAGGAGTCAGCAGGCATTGCCGACTGTGGCAATAATCCCAAAGGGGTATAACCTATAAGACTTGTCGATGGGAGAGGCAGTTACTGTAAGCGGTTGATAAGCATCACCATCTGCGACAATTAAGCAGTAGGGATACTTCTCACGAGGCTCCTTGTATCAGGGGCACAACAGTAGTGGTGGTGATCACAAGCAGTTGGCAGGACTCTATTTGTGGCAATAACCCCAATGAGTTATAGACTACAAGACTCATCGATGGGAGAGGCAGCGACAGTAAGCAGTTGGCAGACATTGTCACCATCTGCAGAAATGATCTTGAAGGACTATTCCTCACGAAATCTGTTGTACCATGAGGGCATGATGGTAGAGGCAGTGATGCTTTACCATCTACAAAATAACCCCAAAGGGTTATAGCTCACAAGACTCCTTGATGGAAGAGCCAGTGACTGTAAGTGATCAGCACACATGACCATCTGCAGCAATACCCCCAAAGGGATAATGTTCATGAGACTGGCTACATGAAACATGACCCTGATCAGTTTCCTCATGTTTTCCTCGAGAATATTGCCCGACTGGTAACCCCTAGGGGGAACTAGGCTGTAATGGCTCTTGTTCTTACACTGTGAGCAGAAGGAGAACGTTCTGCATTTAAGGACACGAGAACTCTATCTGTGAATTACCTTAAGCATCTCGGAGGGGAGACCATGGGTAACCCTTTGGGAATCAGGTGTGAGCTTCCGCTGTTCGTTAACTGTAGCATCCTTGCAAGGTATCTCCCAATTAAACAGGCAGACCCAAACACCCCAAGGAAGGCAGGAGTTGCTGCAGACAAAAACTAGAGAGGCTCCCTCCATGGAGGATGCCATTGCTTCGATAAGGGAAGCAACGGTGCCCGCACTTAAGAATAGTTCTGGGGTCAGTTGGTCATCCTTCTACTCGTTCGTTCTCTGGAGGAGGATGAACAAGTAGAAAAAATGTAGAAGGAATGAGACAACAGAATAAGAAACCCATCAAACCCCTATTGGGAGGATGACCACTCCCCAAAACATTTTAAAGTAGTTTATTAAGGGCTGACGAGAGAGAGAGAGAGAGAGAGAGAGAGAGAGAGAGAGAGAGAGAGAGAGAGAGAGAGAGAGAGAGAGAGAGAGAGAGAGAGAGTCTCTTCTTTTCCATGCCAAAGTAAAAAGGGGTGGCTTTTCATCAGTGGGCATGTGAGCGGGGTGGCTAGTTATCTCAGCTACCCCACCCGTGCCAGTTTGCAGTGGGTGGTTATACATTACTAAAATGTCTTTTGGGTAGTTTTAGCTTTATCTGAAATAATCTACATTGTAAGAAGCGAAAACGTTTGTATATAGTACCAGAAGTAAACAATATTAACCTTTGGAAACATCATTGCTGTTCAAAGTTTTATTGAATGACATAAAAACAAGCAAAGAAAAAACCTGTATATACCCAAATCTAATGGTAAATTCTTATTTGCCATGATATGGAAATACCATACCATTACAATTCTAACTATCTACTGAATACATTTAAGCAAACTGTTCAACTTGACAATATAAGTGCTTTTTTTTAATCTATTTCACCCAACACCATCAAAACTAGTACCAGAATCAGCAAGCCCTGACTGAACAAAATATCAAATTTCCAACTTTTTTTTTTTCTGAGAAGAATTTCTGTAAATGCAACATAATCCTGATTGGTTAATCTTCTTAAACTAACTTATTAATTTTCACTATATAATACTAGTTTCCTTACATTTTCATTGAATATACAAGTAAATCTTACTTAGAAAATTGAATTGAACAATGTATAAAGTAAATTGGTGATTCTATGCAAAGTTAATTAAGCCCAAGCTTCCTATTGAAGTTAGTCTAAGGCTTTCCGTTTATTTATTTTTGCCCAAAGGAGTAGAGAGGATTAGGTTGTGGATCACATGAGGCCAGGTAGAAATCAGAGGATCTTATAGGTTAGTTCTAGGAATCAGAGGAGCTCACTGGTTAGTTTTGGGAATTAGTGGAGCTTGTTGGTTAGTTTATAGAATTGGAGGAGCTTTTAGGTTACTTTAAGGAATAAAAAACTTAGGTGCACGCCTTACTTTGATTGTATATTTACTGTTAAAGCTCAATATGATATTGTAGAATAGGTAGGTTAGGTAAGGTAACGTTGGGTAAGGTAAGGAGAGCTAAAGAGAGATCAAAAATATGTTAATGTAAGGTAAGGAAAGCTAAAGAGAGATAAAATTAGGTTAATCTGAGGTAAGGGAAGCTAAAGAGAGATAAAAATAGGTCAATGTATGCTAAGCTAAGGGTGACTAACTATGGTAAGCTAAGGGTAGGGTAGCTATGGTAAGGTAAGTTAAGGGTAGGGTAGCTATGGTAAGGTAAGCTAAGGATCAGTTAGCAATGGTAAGTTAAGCTAAGGATCAGTTAGCTATGGTAAGGATAGGTTAGCTATGGTAAGGATAGGTTAGCTATGGTAAGGATAAGTTAGCTATGGCAAAGATAGGTTAGCTATGGTAAGCTAAACTAAGGATAAGTTAGCGATGGTAAGGATAGGTTAGCTATGGTAAAGATAGGTTAGCTATGGTAAGCTAAGCTAAGGGTAGGTTAGCTATGGTAAAGATAGGTTAGCTATGGTAAGCTAAGCTAAAGGTAGGTTAGCTATGGTAAAGATAGGTTAGCTATGGTAAGCTAAGCTAAGGATAGGTTAGCTATGGTAAAGATAGGTTAGCTATGGTAAGCTAAGCTAAGGGTAAGTTAGCTATGGTAAAGGTAGGTTAGCTATGGTAAGCTAAGCTAAGGGTAGGTTAGCTATGGTAAAGATAGGTTTGCTATGGTAAGATAAGCTAAGGGTAGGTTAGCTATGGTAAAGATAGGTTAGCTATGGTAAGCTAAGCTAAGGGTAGGTTAGCTATGGTAAGCTAAGCTAAGAGTAGGTTAGCTATGGTAAAGATAGGTTAGCTATGGTAAGCTAAGCTAAGGGTAGGTTAGCTATGGTAAAGATAGGTTAGCTATGGTAAGCTAAGCTAAGGATAGGTCAGCTATGGTAAAGATAGGTTAGCTATGGTAAGCTAAGCTAAGGATAGGTCAGCTATGGTAAAGATAGGTTAGCTATGGTAAGCTAAGCTACGGATAGGTCAGCTATGGTAAGCTAAGCTAAGGATAGGTTAGCTATGGTAAGCTAAGCTAAGGATAGGTTAGCTATGGTAAGCTAAGCTAAGGATAGGTTAGCTATGGTAAGCTAAGCTAAGGATAGGTTAGCTATGGTAAAGATAGGTTAGCTATGGTAAAGATAGGTTAGCTATGGTAAGCTAAGCTAAGGGTAGGTTAGCTATGATAAAGATAGGTTAGCTATGGTAAATTAAGCTAAGGGTAGGTTAGCTATGGTAAAGATAGGTTAACTATGGTAAGCTAAGCTAAGGGTAGGTTAGCTATGGTAAAGATAGGTTAGCTATGGTAAGTTAAGCTAAGGGTAGGTTAGCTATGGTAAAGATAGGTTAGCTATGGTTAGCTATGGTAAAGATAGGTTAGCTATGGTAAGCTAAGCTAAGGGTAGGTTAGCTATGGTAAAGATAGGTTAGCTATGGTAAGCTAAGCTAAGGGTAGGTTAGCTATGGTAAAGATAGGTTAGCTATGGTAAGCTAAGCTAAGGGTAAGTTAGCTATGGTAAAGATAGGTTAGCTATGGTAAGCTAAGCTAAGGGTAGGTTAGCTAAGCTGAACTAGGGTAAGGTGAGGGTAAAATAAGGGTATGTTAATTAAGGTAAGGTGAAGGTAAAATAAAGGTATGTTGATTAAGGTAAGGTATGGTAAGGTAAGGTAATGTAAGGTAAGGTAAGTTAAGTAGGATACGATAAGGTCAGTTGAGTAAGGGAGTGTCGGGTAGGCGAGGTAAGATAAAGGTATGTTGGGTATGGCGAGGTAAAATAAGGATATGTTGGGTAAGGTGAGGTAAAATAAGGGTATATTGGTAAGGTAAGGTAAAATAAGGCTCTGCAAGGTAAGGTAAGGTAAAGTAAGGGTATGTTGGGTAAGGTAAGGTAAAATAAGGGTATGTTAGGTAAGGTAAAGTAAAATAAAGGTATGTTAGGTAAGGTAAAGTGAAATAAGGGTATGTTGGGTAAGGTAAAGTGGGGTAAAATAAGGGCAGATTAGTTAAGGCAAGTGTAGGTTAGCAAAGGTATGGTAAGGTAAGGATGGGTTATGTAAGGCTAGGTAAGATAAAGGTAATAAAGGTAAGAAAAGAGAAGGAAAGGTAAGACAGAGGCAGGAAAAGTAAGCTTAGGGTAAGGAAAGTAAGCTAATGGCAGGGAAGGTAAGTTAAGGGTATGGGTGATAAAGAAAGGAGGGGTAGTTATGGTCGATGACGTTTAAGGGTGGGTAAGATAAGGATAGATAATGTGTAAGGGTACAGTAGATAAGGTGTAATGATAGAAAAGCTGTAAGGTAGATAATGTGTAAGGGTAGATAATGTGTAAGGGTAGATAAGATAAGGGCAGATAAGTTGTAAGGATAAGTAAGATGAGGCAGAATAGGTGTAATGATTAGTAAGATAAGGGTAGAAAAGATAAGGGCAGATAAGCTATACGGATTAGTAAGATATGGGCAGATAAGCTATACGGATAAGTAAGATAAGATATAAGGATAGCTAAGGTATAAGGGTAGATAAGGGTAGATAAGGCATAAGGTTACCTAAGTTATAAGGGTACCTAAGGTATAAGGGTGGGTAGGATAAGGGTAAATAAGGTATAAGGGTAGATAGGATAAGGGTAAATAAGGTTTAAGGGTAAATAAGGTTTAAGGGTAGGTAAAATAAGGGAAGGGTAAGTAGGGTATAAGGGTAAATAAGGTATAAGGGTAAATAAGGTATAAGGGTACATAAGGTATAAGGGTAGGTAAGTTATAAGGGTAGATAAGGTATAAGGGTAGATAAGGTGTAAGGGTAGGTAAGATAAAGGTAGATAAGATAAGGGTAGGTAAGATAAGGGTAGGTAAAGTGAGGATATATAAGTAAGGTTAGGTAGTGGTGGTAGGCAAGGTTAAGAATAAGTTAGGTAAGGCTAGCAAAAGTAAGCATAGGTAAGACAATGGTAGGTAAGATAATGGCAGGTAAGATAATGGTAGGTAAGGTAAGAGTAAATAATAACATTTTAGTAAAGCGAGGGTATCTAAGGTAAGGTTAGGTAGAAGGATGATAGGCAAGGTATGGGTAGGCAGGTTGGGACTAGGTAGGTAAGGGTAGCTAAAGTAAGCATAGGTAGCTAAGGGTAGCTTAAGTAAGCATAGGTAAGGTAAGAGTAAGTACGGAAAGAGTGGATAATATAAGGGTCGGTAAAGTGGGGGTATCTAAGGTAAGGTTAGGCAAAATGTTGGTAGGCAAAATGTTGGTAGGCAAGCTATGGGTAGGCAGGTATGGGTAGGCAGGTTAAGTGTAGGTAGGTATGGGTAGCTAAAGCAAGAATAGGTAAGATAAGGGTAGGTAAAGTGAGGGTATATAAGGTAAGGTTAGGTGGTGATGGTAGCAAAAGTAACAATAGGTAAGATAAGGGTAAGTAAGGCAAGAGTAGGTAATATAAGGGTCGGTAAAGTGAGTGTATCTAAGGTAAGGTTAGGTAGGTAGAAGGATGGTAGGCAAGGTATGGGTAGGCAGGTTTATAGTAGGTAAGGAAGGGTAACTAAAGTATGAGTAGGGGAAGATAAGTGTAGGCAAGGAAAGATTAGAAAAGAAAAGGGGTAGGTAAGGTAAGATAAGTAAGGTAAGGTAAGATAAGTAAGGTAAGGTAAGATAAGTAAGGTAAGGTAAGATAAGTAAGGTAAGGTAAGGTAAGATAAGGGTTAATGTCTAAGAGAGGGCCGCATGAAGATATCAGTGATATTCAATTTATTTTTACTAGAATGTGTAGGAATGTATGTAAATAATGGTATACCAGTGAGATAATTTAGTGAAAATCAATAATAGTCGAAATATCGACGATCAAACTCACGCTACTCTTGTCTTCCTCCCAGATTTTTCTAAGTCTGTTGTTATTGTTGACTGTGTCTTGTTTTTGCTCAAATGAGCCCTGTAACCAGTATAATCCGCAGACAAACTAGTCCACTATGAAGTCTTACACGTTTGGCCAATCACAGCGCCTATCCACTATGACGTCATACATGTTTGGCCAATCACAGCACGACAATACAACAGCGTGACAATACATTATCTTGCCCACGCATTTCATTTCGTTCTTAGACATGGAGACTATAGCAAGCACGTCATCTCATGTTGCACAAGAAGTTGAAATTCCATCTTCTTGTCCTGACTGTTTCCTAACTAACAATGAATTTGTTTAAACTTATTCGGGGATTATTGAAAAACTAGTGGATTTGGAACAGACACAATTTAATTTTACAAAATAAAAATTTCCCTGCATGTCAAGGAACCTTCGCAACGGCTTCACGTTTTCCTCAAAGCAGCAGCACATCTTTATGAACCAACAGTTTAAGGTAAGCTTCATTAATTTATGGAGTATATTATAATGGTGATAGTATACAGCAGTACCATCACTTTGGATTTGGTTTGATGGATGTGTTAGGTAGTGTCCTTAAGGGGGGGGGTCGCAGGGGGGGTGGAGCCCCCCCCCCCCGGTAGGGGTACAGGGCCCCTAGGCTAGGTTAGGTGGGTGTATTAGGTTCGGTGGTGCCCTGAAAATCACTGTGGACTTAAGGGGGGGTAGCAGGGGGGGCGGAGCCCCCCCCCCCCGGTAGGCCTAGGTAGGGGTACAGGCCCCCCAGGGTAGGTTAGTTGGTTGTATTAGGTTCGGTAGTGCCCCGAAAAATCACTTTTCTCCTCCTCCCCCCACCCAAAAACCCCGCTTCCCACTGGGGTCCCCCATAATTGTAGTAGTAGGTTTATGCTTACATTTTGTGTGTAAGAGTTGTCTAGTTTCTTTTTTATTCATTTCCTCATGTTTCTATGCACTGTGCAACAATAATCTGGTTGTTTTTTGCCGTTTTTTGTCGTTAATACTTGAAAAATGGGTGTGGCCTTCTCCTAGACATTTACCAAGATAAGTAAGATAAGGGCAAGTAAGATAAGGGTAGGTAAAGTTAGGGTGTTTAAGGTAAGGAAAGGTAAGGTAGAGTGATGGTAGGCAAGGGTTGGGTAGGCAGGTTAAGCGCAGGTAGTTAAGGGTAGCTAAAGTATGAACAGGTAAGATAAAGGTAAGTAGAGGTTAGATTACTACAATATTGACAGGAGAGCTTATTTTGTAACCTTTGTTTCCTCGTTTCGTTTAAGACTACTTCATTGGCTTTTTCAATCATATTTCAAAAACAATATTAACAGGAGAGTCTATTTTGCAACCTTTGTTTCGTCGTTTGGTTTAAAACTACTTTATTGCATTTATCATCGTATTCAAAAAACAAAAACCCCCCCGCCAAAAAAAAAATCCAAAATATGCCCTGCAACTATCTGTATTGCTAGGCCTACTCTAACGGAAAGCCTAATCTAGCAAAAAGTTGTTTGAACCTGAAAAAAATAGGCCTAGGCTATAAAATACTCTTTATCAGAATATTTTCACGCCCAAAAATTACACCACTAACTGTAAAATCATTGGAATGTTAATTAAACTATTATGCATTACCTTTGTAATAATGAGAAACAGATGAATTGCACAGCATGGTTCACTTTATGATGAAGTTTCTTATTTCCAGTAACAAGTGACTGGAATCGGAAGCCATTAGTGTTCCAAACATTCAGTTTCAGCAACAACTCTGTAA
The DNA here is from genome assembly GCF_036898095.1 of Palaemon carinicauda. Lineage (NCBI taxonomy): Eukaryota > Metazoa > Arthropoda > Malacostraca > Decapoda > Palaemonidae > Palaemon > Palaemon carinicauda. Next base: position 336,976,254 of record NC_090725.1, read on the forward strand.
CTCACCCCCTAAGAGGTTCCAAGTTCCAACAATGTTATGCCAGATTTAACGCTTTTACACTTTTTATTACGCAATTTAAATCGCCATGAACATCCTATTTCATAGAAAATCTGCACTGACTTGCTGGTATGGAATAGAAATAGCAGTAGTTAGGTTGATAGGTCAAGAATAAATTATTTTAAATGAAAGATCTATATAGAAAGGTTTCGCAAGAAAAGAAAGGAAGAGATACTTCTATACAAAGAAAACACAGTTATCTGATTTTTAAGTTGACCGGAACTAAATCTTTACGAAATTAATGAGCATAATGATTTGTTTTAAATACTATAATTCTTATATTTTCTCTATATCTATTATCTATAATATCCCAACACTGACGAAATCTGACATATTGAAATATTTTCTCTTTCCCTACAATATTTTCCCTTCTCCATGACAAATCTGGCATGTTGACATTTTCTCTTTCCCCACAATATTTTCCCTTCTCCGAGACAAATCTGGCATGTTGACATTTTCTCTTTCCCCACAATATTTTCCCTTCTTCGCGACAAATCTGGCATGTTGACATTTTCTCTTTCCCCACAATATTTTCCCTTCTCCGTGACAAATCTGGCATGTTGACATTTTCTCTTTACCCAAAATATTCTCCCTTCTTCGCGACAAATCTGGCATGTTGACGTTTTCTCTTTCCCCACAATATTTTCCCTTCTTCGCGACAAATCTGGCATGTTGACGTTTTCTCTTTCCCCACAATATTTTCCCTTCTTCGCGACAAATCTGGCATGTTGACGTTTTCTCTTTCCCCACAATATTTCCCCTTCTCCGTGACGAATCTGGCATGTTGACATTTTCTCTTTCCCCACGATATTTTCCCTTCTTCGCGACAAATCTGGCATGTTGACATTTTCTCTTTCCCCACAATATTTTCCCTTCTCCGTGACAAATCTGGCAATATTTTCCCTTCTCCGTGACAAATCTGGCATGTTGACATTTTCTCTTCCCCCCCACAATATTTTCCCTTCTCCACGACAAATGTGGCATGTTGACATTTTCTCTTCCACCACAATATTTTCCCTTCTCAGTGACAAAATCTGATATGTTGAAGTTTTCTCTTCCCCCACAATATTTGCCCTTCTTAGTGACAAAATCTGATATGTTGAAGTTTTCTCTTCCCCCACAATATTTGCCCTTCTTAGTGACAAAAGCTGATATGTTGAAGTTTTCTCTTCCCCCACAATATTTTCCCTTCTCAGTGACAAAATCTGATATGTTGAAGTTTTCTCTTCCCCCACAATATTTGCCCTTCTTAGTGACAAAATCTGACATGTTGAAATAGTCTCTTTCCCCACAATATTTGCCCTTCTCAGTGACGAAATCTGGCATGCTGACCTTTTCTCTTTCCCCACAATATTTGCCCTTCTTAGTGACAGAATCTGACATGTAGACATTTTCTTTCCCGACAATATTTGTCCTTCTTAGTGACGAAATCCGGCATGTTGAAGCTTTCTCTTTCCCCACAATATTTGCCCCACTCAGTGAAAAAATCGGGCATGTAGACATTTTCTTTTTCCCTACTGTATTTAACCCCCACACTGACGAAATCTGACAAGATGAAATTTTCTCTTTTCCCACAATATCTACCCTTCTCAGTGACGAAATCTGACAAGAAATTTTCTCTTCCCGCACAATATTTGCCCTACTCAGTGACAAAATCTGACCTGTTGGAATTTTCTCTTCCTCACAATATTTGCCCATCTCAGTGACGAAATTTAACATGTTGAAATTATGAAGCAATATAGCGAGTCATGCTCAAGAGCAGATCGTTACCTTTCTTACCGAGAAAACTTACTTGTCCTTAGCTGGGAAGCTTTCTGGGTTCGGTAAAACGAACGCGTGCTCTAGTGAAGATATCTAAGATTCCAGAGAGCCCAGAAGTGCATTCTCATTAGCGTCGAATGTGAGTGAGAAATAAAAAAAAGAGAGACAAAAAAGAACTCATTAAATGAGCCTTGGTGCTTGGAAGGTATGAAGGAACTCTCTTCGATAAATGGGGTATATTGTCTCTCTCTCTCTCTCTCTCTCTCTCTCTCTCTCTCTCTCTCTCTCTCTCTCTCTCTCTCTCTTACATGACGGATGAATAATATGAGATGTACCACAACACAGTAAACGGAAATTCCCCATCAAAGCACGATTAATATCTTCATCCATTAAGGTTAGGTGTATTTCATCCCTTATGTTTACTTCATATATTGTGAATGTAATAAAATGAGTTATTTACCTGGAAAAAGTTATTGAAAAAATTGCTAATAACTTTTGCACGGGTTTAGTTTAGTACCAATTATTTTCGGCAAAAAACGATTAAAGATTAAAGGAAATAAGTAATTGTATAATTTCCGTTTTAATTAAAATGATACAAATAAATGTTGACTATCATTCATCTTTCATGAGAGAGAGAGAGAGAGAGAGAGAGAGAGAGAGAGAGAGAGAGAGAGAGAGAGAGAGAGAGAGAGAGAGAGAGAGAGAGAGAGAGAAAATTTTTTTTTTTATTTCAAGCGAAAAGGACTAAATTCAGTGCCATCATCTAGAGGCACCAACTAAAAGATATTGCCTTTATGTCGCTTTTTTTTTAGATATAAATCAATGAGTACCGGGATATTCACAAAACGTTAATGAGATTATGGAAATTTGATATGTTTACACAGACGAATCTTGTCTATGGCAATGTTAAAAAGTCTGGATTATCCTATTTCAAATGATAAAGAAACTCTCAATCAGAAAATTAAAGAGTAAAACAATACATGAATTCCACGGAAAAAGCTCTTAAAACTAATTTTTGGAATATCTGAAAATATGAAAAAATAAACCTTTACGAAAATGGAAGCATAAAAATTACGTCCAAAAGAAGAAATTTGTGTATAAATTCAGATGATGTCTTTCATATTTTACAAAGATTTTAAATAAAAAGATTTTTTTTCTTATAATATAAACGTTCTTTAATACGAAAATATTCTAAAAAATATGATTCTAAAAACGAGAGATAATCTAGTAATTTAGGTTCCGGTGGAATAAGAAGTCTCCATTTCTGGACAAAAATGACATGGCTTTCTTTTATAATCTCGCTTTCATATCTATTTTCCAGAAAGAAAACGGCATTGTTTTCCTTTTTCCCAACAAGGACAATGGTAGGGTTACAAGATCAAAGGATCTTGATATATTTAAGAACTCTTAAATCATCTCTAGATAATTTATGGCGTAATTGCAATCTTTACCAAGACCAAGAGACTCCATTGGTTAACAAATTGCTGCTTAAAAATAACTATACAAAAAGACGGTGAGGGAAAGCTTCAGTGGGTATCATGCAACACAAATTTGAATTCATTGGTGATGTTTCTTTTCTAAACGTAACTTGAACAATTTAGATATTATTATTATTATTATTATTATTATTATTATTATTATTATTATTATTACTACCTCCACCAAGGCAGTAATATTTTCCAGTCGATTTATTTATTTATTTGTCTGTGTGTCTGTGGACAGCATTACTACAAAACTACTCAATGGATTTTGACGAAATTTTGACCAGAGATAGATTTTACTGTAGGTCAAGGATGACCAGATACAATTTTGGGGATGATCCGGATACGGATTCTGGATCTGTTTTGCCTTTTCCATTAGACTAAGTAAAAAAAAAACAAATTATTTCCACCACATACAGATCTTAGGCCATGGCCGACTCTATTAACCTTTGGTGGAGGTCAGATGTATCTGATTGCTCTTATCATCATCATCATCATCATCATCATTATTATTATTATTATTATTATTATTATTATTATTATTATTATTATTATTATTATTATTATTATTATTATTATTATTATTTTCATTATTATTATTTCTCGGTAGGAGACCCTCCTTCAAACAAGTTGAGTTGAATACTATTGCTGCAGCGGCAGAATTCAATTTCTTGTCTAATTTCTCAATTTTACGGACAATTCTCTTTTCTGGGTTGCTACATTCAGCTAGCAAGTCGGCGAAGTTCATCAGGTGGGTGAAGAATACAATTCAGGTTAAGACTCAAATGTAATTGACACAAGTACAAGTAATACTCGAAAATTACAACAGGGCAAAGTCTTCAGGCGAGAAGTGAGGCTGTGGCTGGATCTGGGGCCTTATGTATCCCGGCGCTGGTTCGTAGAAAGGGGCCTCGAATTTTTATTGGTCGAGCGGAGGTTATAGGCTCGGGTGGCTGAGGTACGACGAGCTCGGCCAATCAAAATTCGAGGCCCCTTTCTACAAACCAGCACCGGGATATATAAGGCCCCAGATCCAGCCACAGCCTCAGTTGCGAGCCAGCTCTCAGACCAAGAGGACCAACAGAGAAGACTGAAGTTAAGCAGCACTGACCCTGTCCACACCTGGATGGGTGGACCGCCAGAGACTCCAACTTAAGTCTTTTGGCCCTGCCCAACACTTTGTTGGGTGGATGCCAAGTATATAAGAGAAGAATCTAACTGTTTTTTTTTCTGAAAAACAGCCAGTATGTCCACACATGTCAACCACTTCCATACCTTTGGAAGGACCTTGTACCCTTCATGGATCTACCCCTGCAAGAGCAAGTGCATTGAAGAACGGTGCAAGTGCAAGCTTTGCCAGAGATATGCTAACTACAGGCAGCAACTTATGGACCACATTGGGTTCAAATCCAAGGACCTAATGTTGGCCTATCACAGCCAACCATGCGACTGCTTTGAATGCTACAAGTTTACAGTACATTGCATTCCCCACTTCAAACAAAGAATCCAGAGACCAGAGTATTTGAATATACATTCTTATGCTCCAAAGCCACCTTACCCTGGAATCTTCCGCAGAAATTACCATGTACAAGGGCGATTCATGGATGCAGCCTCTAAGGGAAGCGGTAGTACACCTGTTCCCTTCGACCAAGACTGCGACTGCCCGACGTGTCTACAGAATGTCTTGAATTTAAGCTTTCCAAAGTCTAAGATACCTCCTGAACCAGCGGGCACTGCATCCACTACGACCCACATCGCTGCACCAACTACCAACTCACGGGTACCGACTCCGGAGCCATTGGATGCCCCATCAGCCATGGACCTTGATGTCCCCATGAACTCCCAGACAACTGAACCGGCAGTCCCGCATGCGGATGACTGCAACTGTACAGAATGTCTATCTCAACTGCTAAAGGAAGCTACTGAAATCACTGGAAAGCAACCAGCCCCCGGCCTCAACCTAGCTGCTGTCACTCAACCCCCAGCTAAAACCATTGCCATTGACAGCCCACACACTGCAGCTCCATCAGCACAGCCTCCCCAGCTACCCAAGTTCAAGCTCTCTGCCACCGAAGAAACTCAATCATATGCCGCAGTAGCCGCTATGGCGGCTGCCAAACCTGGCCTCAATTTCACAGCCAGACCCAACTTAAAGGGCGATATTATCATCACCCCAAAGGATCAAGACACCGTGAATCTTCTCCACGAAGAAACCACCCTTACCTATCTGGATCCCACCAGGAAACAGAGGAAAGCGGTGGTATACAACTACCCTACTAGACTGCCAGTCTCCTTCATTGAAGAGTGCCCCAACGTTGCCCAAGCTAGGAGGAAATTGGGCAGCAGAAAGGCACCCACTAAAGAAGTCACCGTCGTCACCTTCATAGGTCCCCTTCCAACTACCTTGGACCTAGGACTGTGGGGCACCTTTCCCATCAGGGACCTGGAAAAGGAACCACTCCGTTGCTTTAATTGCCAACGTTTTGGCCACCACAAGTCTGACTGCAAAAGGCGTGCTATCTGCGGTGTCTGCAGTGGAAAGCATCCAACGCAAACCTGCATTGATGCCCATAACGAAGGGAGAGAAACCCAGGCAAAATTCCCCAATTGTTCCAAATCACATCATGCCTGGAACAAAAGGCATCCGGAACGCCTAAGAAGACTGAAGCCCCAGCAAAACTCCATCCCTGTTGTTGAGACTACAGCCATTGCACAACCTAAGCCGCAGAGGAAACCATGGGAAAGACCTCTTCGAAGACCGGCTCCTACTCCAATACCAGCTGCTGCTCCCGTATCCATTCCTAATCCTGATCCCACCCCTATCCAACATCCTCCCTCCCCTCCTTCAATCTCCTCTATCATTGCCCAAGTTGAAGCCTTGCCACTTGAAGAGCTGGCCCCCTTGATAATACAGCTCATAAGTAAAATCAGTTCCTTTTTTAAGACTTCAGACAGTAAACTTCAATCCCTCCTCCCCACCTTAGTTACACCCTCCCTTGAGCAGGGACAAGCATCTGTGCTTTAACTGCTCCTTTATTCTACTACTTAAGTTTCTTCCCTCCTCTCCCAGTCTCTCCTACTCACTGGGACTTACTTCTATCATCACTTTTTCCTACCACTAAAACCTTTCACTTCGGTTCCAATTGGAATGGGTCTTTTTGGTCCCCAGGTGGTCACGCTTTTGGTGCTGAGCAACCACACTTGCAACCATGCTCAAGGTGCTGAGCAGTTGCAAGGCCTGGCATATGGTAGCCTTTGCGACTATGCTCTTGGAGCTGAGCGGTCGCACCTGCAACCCTACTCAAGGAGCTGAGTGGTTGCAGGACCAGTCATGTGAGAGTGGTGCGGTCTTGCTTATATTTTTTTTTAGTTATCAATATTACCTGTGTTGAATATAAGCTCTGAAAAGAGCACCAGGAAACAGAGCAGGATTCCCGTGAGCCGGGAGCCTGCTCGACGGGTTCCCAGCGCAAGAGCCCGTGTTCAGTCTATGTAGACTGACAATCTAAAAGCAAGCAAGCAAGCAAGCCACAGCCTCACTTCTCGCCTGAAGACAGAGCAAGCAGTTCCGAAACGCGTCGCAATTTACTCCTGACTTTGCCCTGTTGTATTTTTCTAGTATTACTTGTACTTGTGTCAATTACATTGAGTCTTAACCTGAATTGTATTCTTCACCCACCTGATGAACTTCGCCGACTTTCTAGCTGAATGTAGCAACCCAGAAAAGAGAATTGTCCGTAAAATTGAGAAATTGGGCAAGAAATTGAATTCTGCCGATGCAGCAATAGTATTCAAATTCAGTATTATTATTATTATTTTTATTATTATTATTATTATTATTATTACCAGCTAGGCTACAATCCTAGTTAGAAAACAGGATATTATAATCGCAAGGGCTCCAACAGGGAAAAATAGCCCAGCCAGGAAAGGAAATAAGGAAATAAATAAACTATATGAGAAGAAATTAACAAATTGAGAAGAAATGAACAATTACAATAAAAGTATTTCAAGAACAGTAAAGCCATTGAAACAGATCTTTAATATATAAACAATAAAGAGAGCTTTATGCTCGACTTTCCAGCATAAAAACGTTTGCTGCAATTTTGAACTTTTGAAGTTCTACGGATAAAAATGATAATAATAATTTTTATCAATTTAATAAGAGCAAGCCATAACAATAATGATGGCAGTGTATGGTATATATGTATACATGTGTATATATCTTTCTTTTTATCTTCTTTTCCCGATAATAATATTTGACACACCGATCATCATAATTTTTACTAAATTCACATTTAAATTCGACAATTGCTTAACACCCACTTTTACGATGATTTTTATTTTATATTTCAATATTAATCTTCTGAAATACTCTTCTGGTTAGAATAGATTGAAATTTATAGTTGATTTAACCTTGACCATTCATATATGGTTTTGGACTTTTTTTTTTTTTTTTTTTTTTTTTTTTTTTGAGTCGGTTATCAAAATTATACCTTTATTGTATTCCTTTCTCATAATCAGTTGTTATATGAATTGATATTTTTCTTGGTATCTCTGATAATTTTCTTATGCACCACCAAACTAAGAGAGAGAGAGAGAGAGAGAGAGAGAGAGAGAGAGAGAGAGTAATTCCATATGATCGTTAGTAAAACCAATACATGGTTCAATTTTGAGACATCAAGATGTCAAAACAACTTCTCAATTAGCGATAAAATTGCTGCTGCTTCTGTTTGTACCATAAATAATTATTTTTAATATAAAGTCTCTCAGACGAATAAATTAACAATATTCGTAAATAGCCTCTAATATTATTAAGAGTCTATAATGGGTAATTAATTTATATCCTTAATGCCTAATCAGTACTGCATGCCATAATATCTTAAATACAGCAAGAGAGCTCTAACCCAAGACGGTGGAAGACCATGGCTATGGAACTACCTACGACAAAAGAACAATGGTTTGATTTTGGAGTGTCTGTCTCCTATAATTACATGGGCCTAACTAAATTTAAATCATACTTTTCAACTTTTTTTCGTTTCGACTATTTGTAAAGTGTCACAGTTTTCAGATATAAATGAAATCAAAGAAATAATTCAAGATTTCAAAACAGCAAACATTCATAATATATCCGGGCTGCAAAACGTCAAAGGAATAAAAAAAAAAGTTCCAGGAATCATTTGCTATAATTAAGACTTTATGAACAGTCATCTTAAAAGAAAAATATCCATCATTTAATTCACATTCTTTTTATTACTTTTTGTCCCCAGCCCTTAAAAAAGCAGTATCCTAAAATACCTATGCCATTACTGAAACAAAAGACAGAAATTCTTGCCTAAACTGAATTGTAGCTTCAGAGTCACAGATGTGAAGTGAGATATAAAAAAAGAGAAAAAAATCGACATCAAAGCCACTAATTAAAACTAGGCAAAAATCATCAGAGGGAAAAGAATATGTTCAGAGAGACTATCTTGTAAAAAAAAGAAATATCAGTGGAAGGATCCTCTGGAAGATCAAAAACTCTATAATTGAAAAAAAAAAAAAAAAAAAACATTCATAATCTGTTAGTTAAGCAAAATACAGGAGTAAGATTTCAGAATTTCCCTTATACTAACATTATATGTGTGTATAGTATATAGCATATATATACATATATATGTATATATATACATATATGTATATTTACATACATACATATATAATATATATATATACATATACATACATATATATATTGTATATATATATATATATATATATATATATATATATATATATATATATATATATATATATATATATATACATATATATGTATATATATACATACATACATACATATATATATATATATATATATATATATATATATATATATATATATATATATACATACATATATATATATATATATATATATATATATATATATATATATATATATATATATATGTATATACATATGTATGTATATATATGTATATATATAAATATATATATCTGTATGAATATTTATAAATAACTTACATATATGACCACTGACTAATATCTTCAAAAAGTCGGCCGGGGAAATGAGAAGAAACTTCTCATCCCTATAAAGAATATAAAGTTGTATCTGCGAAACATATAAAGCAAAAAGGAGTAGTCGCATGAAACCATTCTAATACAAAGTGGCGATTTCGAAGCGCACAGAAAGCCGGCTATAGTCATAAGAGTCAGGCAAGAGTCGTTTCAGTTTTGATGAAATGTTCTGGGAGCTAGGACATGGGGTGCGTTATTACTGTTATTGTTGCAAATAACCTGATGTGCTGTAAGCAAATTACATATTTTGCTGCTGCTTTTTAAGCTCCTCTTAATGAAGGGAAAATGCTGGCAGATGCGAAATGAAACGACATTTGAAGGGAAATTGTGTAAATGTGGAAAGTATTACAAGGTGGATGCAATAATTACTTTTTAACACTCAGTATCGTTATTGCTATGAATATTTTTTTCTGGTGGAGAGAGAGCCGGGGAGTGAATGAGAAGTCCAGATATCATGCTTCATTTTTATCTTTATGTAGTGAGGGCTGTTTATGATAATATATATATATATATATATATATATATATATATATATATATATATATATATATATATATAGAAACTCAACAACATCAACAACAAAGGCAGTAATTTCTTGTCCACTGCAGGGGAAAGGCCTCAAACATGTAATTCATATCTGGGGTTTGACCAGTGTTCACCACCACGCTTGCCACTAGTGATTGGTGATGGGGGGACGTTTTTGTCTGATCGCTCACAGGAAACCAACTTTGTAAGGAGCTGAATAGTGCAACTTCACTGATCATGGCGATATACAAACCCTCTCACCACGTTAAGGTATGCCTGCTTACTAGGTTTACAATAATGCTAAGAAAGGACCTAATTACTCACATCTGTTCAAGTTTTATATTCATAACCGCATGATTAACATTGTCAAATACAGCACTGAAATAAGGGCACATCATTTGTACTTTCTGACCAAAATCAAACAACTTCTGTGCAGTATTGAAAATTGAATGAATCGTGCAACGTGCTCCAAGGCTTTGCGAAATCTAAGCTTCAAACTAGGAAAATGTTGATTACCTTTACCAAACATATTCTGTGCAGTATTGAAAATTGTATGAATCGTGTAACGTGCTCCAAGGCTTTTGCGAAATTTAAGCTTCAAACTAGGAAATGGTTGATTACCTTTACCAAACATATTTAGATATTTTGCCAAGACGTTCATAACATATTGATAGTTTGGAAGTTATGGGAACTAGGCTGTGAAATGAAGGGCTATCGGTAACACAAACATATTTATCTAATGGAGTAACGTTGCCAATTTTAAAGAAAGTTGCAAGCTCTTCTTGCTAACTTCGAAAATATAACAGATATGTGAGAGTGGGCTGTGAGATTATAACAGACAGAAGAGAGGAATGCAACTAACTTAATTTCAACAGATAACGAGTTTATATGGACATAGTTCCGAGTAAGAATGTCAAAAAACTCAAGCAGACTAATGCATGAAAAGGGAAGCTTAATCAGGTTTTGTTAGCAGTGTGATGGGGGGGGGGGGGAGAGCGAGACATATAACAAGGCAATAACGTTATACTGTACGAGCGTGTGTGAAACACGTGCGGTCCAGATAACTCAGGAACTAAGAAATCAGCTGTATTAGAAAAAAAGGCAAAACTTTGGAGATAAACTTCATTAAGCTCTAAAATCCTGGTTTCTCGGCAAAATCAAAATTATTATCAGAGAACGCAAAAAACTTTACTTAGAAAATTGTTTAATAAACGTTTTTAATAATTTCATATCAATATAACAGCTACTCGTTGGCGATGGTATTCTTATTATTATTATTATTATTATTATTATTATTATTATTATTAGTAGTAGTAGTAGTAGTAGTAGTAGTAGTAGTAGTAGTAGTAGTAGTAGTATTAATTGCTAAGCTAAAACCCTAGTTGAAAAAACAGAATGCTATAAGCCCAGAGGCTCCAACAGAAAAAAATAGCCCAATGAGGCAAGGAAACAAGGAAAAAGAAAATATTTTAACAACAGTAACATTAAAATAAATATCTCCTATATAAACTATATAATCTTTAACATAACAAGAGAAAGATAAATAAAATAGGATTATGCGTCCGAGTCTGCCCTCAAGCAACAGAACTCTAACCCAAGATAGTGGAAGACCATGGTGCAGAGGCTAGAAAAGACTAGAGAACAATGGTTTGATTTTGGAGTGCCCTTCTCCTAGAAGATCTACTTACCATAGCTAATGAGTCTTTTCTAACCTTTCCAAGAGGAAAGTGGCCACTGAACAATTACATTGCAGTGAAGAAGATTTGTTTGGTAATCTCAGTGTTGTTAAGGGTATGAGGACAGAGATGAATATGTAAGGAATAGGTCAGATTATTCGGTGTATATGAAGGCAAAAGAAAAATGAACCGTAACCAGAGAGAAGGATCCAATGTAGTACTGTCTGGCCAGTCAAAGGACCCAATAACTTTCTAGTGGTAGTATCTCAACAGGTGGCTGGTGCCCTGGTCCACCTACGACCTATAAACTGATTTAACTTAAACCATCATTGGTTATACCATCACAATATAATGTTTCATTTTGAAAGGCCAACTAAAGCATTGGTTTCCTGTAAACACTTCCTTAGCAAACTCTGCCATTCAGCAATGATCCATCGAAAGGTTATCAAGTTACAAACAGAGGAAATGTACCACGAGGTCAATTACTCAGCCAATTATCTCATATTACTTAATTAAGTAAAGGAACCGAGATTGCTTTGGCATCCATTCCAGAATCTTTTTGCGCAAAGTGAAGCATATTATTATTATTATTATCATTATTATTATTATTATTATTATCTATATATTAATAGCATAGCATGTGTGTTATTTACTTTGTGTCACGCTTTAAAGAAAACGTAAATAATTTCATGGTATACTCGTGTGTCACGCTTTAAAGAAAACGGAAATAATTTCATGGTATACTCTTACAAATTCACTTTAGACATTGATTAATTAACCAAAGCACATCTTATATAGTTTTCCAAGTTTTGTCTTTAGCACCTGAATCTTGTTTTAAATATTAGACAAAAAATTGAGTTCTATCAATTTCCATAACCTAGATTATAAAATTAATCTCAGGCCTTTTCGTTTAACGACTAATCCGTTCTTATTGCAAAAGATTTCTCATAATTCTGATCACCCTTTGCTCCAAATCTTCCTAGACATTACTCAATTTCCCGTCCGCCCACCATATTCAATGACCATTAATAAAGCTCAAGGTCAGACTTTCGATAAGGTTGGGATCTACCTATCACAACCTTGCTTTACTCATGGACAACTTTATGTAGCCTTCTCAAGAGCAAGGTATATGAACAGTGTAAGAGTGATTGATTGATTGATTGATTTTGAGTGAAAATTTGACCTCAGAATAATTCTATTCATGGCCAGAGAAGAGGAACTACCTTCACTAGAAATATTGTATATAAAGAAGTTTTGTAATTTGTTTCATGTATTGCTCATTTTCTAAAAATAAATATACAAGTCAAATCTTATCACATTTCATTCAAATATGTATAAGTTAGGTTATATAGAATAAAAAATTAAGTAAATCAGAAGGAAAAATAAAAAAGGAAAAGGAAATTTTCTCCAAACCAGGTTTTTAAATTTCGTCGAGGCGTCGAGAAGCAGATAGGAAGAAAAATGATTCAGCATCTGTAAGTGGATTGTGATGTTATTGATGAAATTTGCAGATGAATGTGAAAACTTTCCAAGGAGAAGACTGTTGAAAACTAATTGAAATCATCATCATCATCTTCATTATAATCTCCTCCTACGTCTATTGACGCAAAGGGCATCTATTAGATTTCGCAAGTAATTTCTATCTTCAGCATTTAATTCAATACTTTACATTCATCATCTCTTACTTCGCGCTTCATAGTCCTCAGCCATGTAGATTTGGGTCTCCCAACTCTTCTAGTGCCTTGTGGAGCATAGCTGAACGTTTGGTGAACTAATCTCTCTAAGGGAGTGTGAAGAGCATGTCCAAACCATCTCCATCTACCCCTCATCAGGATCTCATACACAGATGGCACTCGCGTAATCTCTCTTATAGTTTCATTTCTAATCCTGTCCTGCCATTTCACCTCCAATATCCTTCTGAAGGCTATGTTCTCAACTATACTAAATCTATTGGAGATTGTTTCATTGTCATACCATGACTCATGTCCATAGATTAACACTGATCTCACTAAACATGGATGTCACACAGACTGCAAATATGTCTACGGTCTAAACTGATTCTTGGAAACGCAAGCTGGTTTCGAGGGATAGGCTGCCATGGCGGAGGTCTGCACTCTCGGAGTGCTTTCCTAGTTATATCTATTAAACCTTAAAATTCCCCCAGAAACTTGAAATTCTCATTGTAAGTCTAAGTCCAAGTTTCTAAGTAGACTCTTGAATGAAATCATTTTGATCTACCCCTCAAAAGCAATTGGTTTTGTAAAATTTAGAATTAGAAGACGAAGGAGCAACGAAGTATAGAGATGAACTGAATCTTTTACTTGACTTGTAAATTTATAGCCATCTATATTTCAATAGTAAACTAGGACGTGTTGCGTTCTATTTGTTTATGAACATAAATATGTTGTTTAGCTTATAATTGCGGCACAACAACAAATGACATACATATGGAGAGAGAGAGAGAGAGAGAGAGAGAGAGAGAGAGAGAGAGAGAGAGAGAGAGAGAGAGAGAGAGGTGCAATAACATAGATTACAGCTGCCTGCAGATGAAGTCATTATTGTTACTAATGGCATACATTATTAATCAGAGTCTAGCCAGGTACCGTGCATTTGGAAACCAGCACATTTGTTCATTATAATATATATAAATATATAAATAAATATATATATATATATATATATATATATATATATATATATATACACACACACATATATATATATATATATATATATATATATATATATATATATATATATATATAAACACACATATATAATGTCTATGTATTCATATATGTGTGTGTGTATATATATATATATATATATATATATATATATATATATATGTGTGTGTGTGTATATATATGTGTGTTTATATATATGTGTGTATATATACATATACATATATATATATATATATATATATATATATATATATATATATATAATTATACACACATATATGAATACATAGACATTATCATGATGCTGAGGTGATTTTGAAGGTAGAAGACTATTTTTCACGAGAATGTTAACTTTAATTTACTATATTTCTTTCAATAAAGCTTAAATGTAATTGGAAAAACTTTGTTACAACGAATTCTTAGTATGTATCTTATTTTTCATGAAAAAAATAGAAATAAAAAACGAGAATTATGTAGATAGAATGATATTCATTATTGAGAAAAATATTACCTAAGTAGGTACAATTTAAGGGAAACTATTATCTAGTTATGAGCGGATTTTTTATGTGTACAGATGATTATCTGGATATGAACAAATATTTCAACCTTTTGTTGAAATAAAGAACCTCAAACAGAACAAACAGGGAAACATTAGAGTATACTAACTCAGAAGGATATTGGCAGTTAAACGGCAGGACAGGATTAGAAATGAAACTATTAGAGAGATTACTCGAGTATCATATGTGGATGAGATCATGATCAGGGGTAGATGGAGATGGTTTGGGCATGCTCTTTGCACTCCCCAAGAGAGATTAGTTCACCAAACGTTCTACTGGGCTCCACAAGGCAGTAGAAGAATTGGAAGACCCAGGCCTACATGGCTTAGGACTATAAAGCGCGAAGTAGGAGATGATGAATGGAGAAGTATTGAATTAAAAGCTCAAGACAGAGATGACTGGCGAAATCTAACCGAGGCTCTTGCGTCAATAGGCGTAGGAGGAGATGATGATGATGATGAACATGAGGTATGTGACGAGCCGAGAGAAGGTTGTGACTCAAAGATATGTGAAAGCAACTGAGTAAATTTATTATAGAACACTCTCCTTTATATAGAAAAGCTCAAAGCAACAAGAATTTTCATTTTTGAAAAACAGACACTGTTACAGAGGAGAATAGCAGACCTGTTTCATCTGGTTCATTTTAGTGCGAGGGAAGAGCAAAGGTACAAGCATAATATATACACAAAATGAACTATGTACGATCGTGTGACACACGGTTGGTGCAGGTACTAACTGAACTGAAGGGGCACTCAGTATAGAGCATGTCTTTGCCAAGCCATGCAGACTTATTTTGCTCTTAACTCTACTGCACATTCGTACTTCTATGTATTCTCCTCAAAATCTGATGGATTTGTCCTTTGATCATACCCCACATGTCCCCCAGGTTTCGTTGAAATTGGTTCGGTAGGTTTTGAGTAATGTTGTTCACAATCTAAATATAAACTATCATAATTTCTACCATTTACTTAACAACGTGGTTATCTTCAATGTTGATTACTTGTACTTCGATGCACTTGATCCAAAATGTTACAGACTTATCCTTGGGTCATACCCAACATGACAATAAGTTTGGTAAAAATAAAGTAGGTTTTGTATTAAGCTGCTTACAGTAAATAAAAAACGACAGGGATGAATACATACCGTTCGCAAAATCTTTAGATTTTGGCAAAGGCAATGCATTAAATGAAATAAAATAAAAGACGACCGTACAAGTGGAAGAAAGAAAAAAAAACGAACAGATAACATGAAGTGGCAGAAATCTAAGAAAAAAAAAATGACGATCAGACACCATGAAGTGGCAGAAATCTAAAAAAAAAAAAAAGAAATAAAAGGACATGCAAACAATATGGAGTAGCAGACATCTAAAAAAAAAAAAAAAAGACAAACCGACGCCATGAAGTTGGTGAAATCTTAAAAAATAAAAAAAGAATAACCCAAGCCACCATGAAGTTTAAGAAATCTTAAAAAATAAACAAAAAGGAAACTGAGCAAGAGGACAAATGGATCAAATGCTAAACCCCTTGATGCAAACCAACCCTTAAATTTAGCCTGGGAAAGATAATCACAGTGCGAGAAATCATTTTTCATTCCACAGTTTTACTGACTATTGACATAGCTCAGGCAAGCGTTAGGATGTCGAATAAAAAAAGCTCTAGAGCTCTGTAGGGAGTTGATAGCTCAATTTAATCATGATTATATTTCTCTATTGAAAAGCGTCGAGATAGAACTTCAAAAAGTTCAAACTTGCATCAAATGTTTTTATAGTTTATATATAAAATATCAGTTTTAATGTTGTCAATGTTTTTTTTTTTAAATGCTTTATTTGAATTGTTCATTACTTCCATCGTCTGTTTATTTATTTATTTACTTACATCCTTTCCTCACTGGGCTATTTTTCCCTGTCGGAGCCCTTGGGCTTATAGCATCTTGCTTCTCCAACTAGGGTTGTAGTTTGGCTAATAATAATAATAATAATAATACATATACCAAGGCACTTCCCCCAATTTTGGGGGGTACCCGACATCAAACAAATGAAACAATAAAGGGGACCTCTCCTCTCTACGTTCCTCCCAGCCTGACAAGGGACTCAACCGAGTTCGGCTGGTACTGCTAGGGTGTCACAGCCCACCCTCCCCCGTTATCCACCACAGATGAAGCTTCATAACGCTGAATACCCTACTGCTGCTAATTCCGCGGTCTTCCAAGGCACCGGAGGAAGCAGCAGGGCATACCGGAACTGCGTCACAATCGCTTGCCATTCATTCCTATTTCTAGCACGCTCTCTTGCCTCTCTCACATCTATCCTCCTATCACCCAGAGCTTCCTTCTCTTCATCCATCCACCCAAACCTTGGCCTCCCTCTTGTACTTCTCCTATCAACTCTTGCATTCATCACCTTCTTTAGCAGACAGCCATTTTCCATTCTTTCAACATGGCCAAATCACCTCAACACATTCATATCTACTCTAGCTGCTAACTCATTTCTTACACCCGTTCTCACACTTACCACTTCGTTCCTAACCCTATCTACTCGAGATACACCAGCCATACTCCTTAGACACTTCATCTCAAACACATTCAATTTCTGTCTCTCCGTCACTTTCATTCCCCACAACTCCGATCCATACATCACAGTTAGTACAATCACTTTCTCATACAGAACTCCCTTTACATTCATGCCCAACCCTTTTTTTTTTACTACTCCAATAATAATAATAATAATAATAATAATAATAATAATAATAATAATAATAATAATAATAATAATAATAATTATAGACAAAAATGAGTAGAATTTACATACATTTTGGACAGATTGGAAAAAGATTAGTCACAAAGCAAAAACTGTTAATAAATGGTTATATAAAACAATAAATGAAATATGAAAGACGAAAAAAAAATATAAACCGCAAATTCAATTGTTGAACTAGAGAGCACTCTGAGAGTGCAAACCTCCGCCACGGCAGCTTATTTCCCTTAGGCCAGACAGTCACAGCAATAAACTGCTAGCCTGTATGGCCTGTGGGGTCGTGGCAAATTTAAAATCTGTGTGACAACCATGTGCGAGCTAGAGGTTAAGGTTAGGCTTAATTTGGTCGACCTTTCGCTCGACCTTAACCTTGACATTTGACCTGGTACTTTCAAAAGAGAATTACTTAAACGTCTCAAAATAGAAATGAATGACTGAAAGTTTCTCTATTCTATGAGTATAATTGTGGCTAGGAAGGTGTTCACAAATAAACAAACAAACAAACAGACTTACGAACAAACAGGGGTGAAAACATAACATCCTCCCTACTTCATTGAGAGAGAGAGAGAGAGAGAGAGAGAGAGAGAGAGAGAGAGAGAGAGAGAGAGAGAGGGGACCAAAGTAAGGTTGGTAAAGAATCTACTAAATAAAAGGTGAAAAGTGAGCACAATGGAAAAGTTATAACAAGTCAAACAATCGGTGAATGAACGAGGAGTAAAAATGGCAGCACTGATGGGGAGGTACACATAAAGAAAAAAAAAATGGAAGAAAAAAAAAAAAAAAAAAAGTTTGATAAACGATACACAAGCAAGACACGTCTCCCCCAAAAAAACTTTTCCATTTCGTGTTGGTAAGATGGATTTCGGGGTTAGTGACAGGCGCCATCTATAAAAACCGATGAGCTGGAAGAAGAAACTCTTAACAGATGGACTCCATATGCGACAGGAGAAACTGTTTTTCCTCTATTATTGTCTCATCAAGTACTAATATCCTCCACTGAAGAAGATTAGAGACCATATGTTTTTACAGGCTGAGATAAATCTCTTTTTATAGTTTATATAAGAAACATCTGTTTTAATGCCGCTACTATTCTTTGAACATTTTGTTGTTTTAATACTGTTATTGATCTTAAAATATTTCATTGTTTTAATGTTGTTATTGTTGTTGAAACATTTTCTTTATTTTATTATTTTGTTTCTTTACTTTTCATATAGTTTACTAATTTCCTTATTTCCTTTATTTTCCCTGTTGGAACCTTTTGGTGTTATAGCATCCTGCTATTCCAACTAGGGATGTAGTTTAGTTAATAAAAATAATAATAATAATAATAATAATAATAATAATAATAATAATAATAATAATAATAATAATAATAATGATATTTACAAAAATAATAATAATAATAATAATAATAATAATAATAATAATAATAATAATAATAATAATAATAATAATAATAATAATAATAATAATGAATTTACAAAAATAATAATGATAATAATAATAATAATAATAATAATAATAATAATAATAATAATAATAATATCTTTATTTGTGGCAGACCAACACAGGGCTATTCTTCCCTTTACAGACAATAAGCTTTAATTTCTCATATGAGCCTCTCGGAGATGGCCAGCCATTAAATTGTTTTCTCCCATTCTGAGGACAGTTCCTCTCCATAACAAAATTAAAAGTCTTGGCACGATCCTACATCTGTTGTTAAATGAGTCTCTTGTCACAGATTTTTATTTAGAGCTTTGTGTATATATTTATCAGTAGGGTCATCTTTCTAGATAAGCAATTGCTTTCTGAGATGTATAAAATGTTGATGCTATAGTTCTGGATTAATTAAGTAGATGAATACCTTTATTGAAATGCTCAATTATTTGATTGTATAAACGTTTCGTGTATTTAAATGCTAAGATATATATTCTTATGTTGAATAGGCCTGCATAAGTATCTTTTTGTAGTTTATATGGGAATAATCTGTTTTGATGTTGTTACTGTTCTTAAAATATTTTATTTCAATTGTTCATTACTTCTCATGTAGTTTATTTATTTCCTTATTTCCTTTCCTTCTAGAGTTATTTTTGCCTGTTTGAGCCATTTGGCTTATAGCACCCTGTTTTTCCAACTAGTGTTATAGCTTAGCTAATAATAATAATAATAATAATAATAATAATAATAATAATAATAATAATAATAATAATAATAATAATAATAATAATTTAAAAATAATAATAATAATAATGATAATAATAATAATAATAATGATAATAATAATAATAATAATAATAATAATAATAATAATAATAATAATAATAATAATAATAATAATATCAATTATGAAGCTCGATAAAGCTATAAGAAAACAATAACGAAACGAGAATAAAGGAAAAGGTTTTTGAAATTGCGCTACCTGAATCGACCAGAAAATATTTTGACAAGTATAAAAAAAAAAATCTGGATCGAAAACCAAAGAGAAAATACCAATAATTCTATGGTACCTTTATGTGCAACCAGTGAACAAGAAAACATCAGTCTTTTATTCGCAGTGATGTGTATTGTCACGGAAATATAGAGCTATTCATTTGTAACAATTGGTGCAGAACTACGATAAAAGAAAATATATATATATATATATATATATATATATATATATATATATATATATATATATATATATATATATATATATATATATATATATATATATATATATATATATATATATATATATATATATATATATATATATATATATATATATATATATATATCATAATTCATAAAACCAAAGGCAGGATAGTTGTTCAGTAAGGGCAAAGGGAAACATACAACAGGATGGTAAATTTTGCACATTTAGACGTGTTTTTCATATTCATATAAGCCATATATCATACTCCTCCTAATATCTGGATTATCTCTACCTCGGGGTCAGAGACCCAATGAGGAATGAACTCAAATATAATAGCCGGGGAATCGAACCCAGGCCCAAGAAACTGAGGTTCTATTGAATTAACCACTCAGCAACAAAAAAGATGGATATGTCTTTTAATATGCAATAATTGGCGTATATTTATGAACGACAAATACATATTAATTCATTTTAAAATGTTCGGTTATTATTAATTGTTGTTCTTATATGATAATGTACACCAGGTCATCTCCTTCCCTACCGCCATCCCTGCATTAAGGGGTCGGTTATATATATATATATATATATATATATATATATATATATATATATATATATATATATAGATATATATATATATATATATATATATATACATATATATATATATATATATATATATATAATTCTATATACGAATTAAATAAAATACTATCTGATAGGTAGGTCTAGAGTAATAAAAAAACAAAACATATCAACACATATCAACCAAATGGCTCAATCAATAGTAATTCTTGATGAAATAATTTAAAGGTTTATAGGTTTGAAGGCCGCTCATGAATGGCAGAGATAAATGACAGTCGCATTACCCAATCAAGCAGGACAATGCCCTAGACCTAGAGACTGACTATATATACATATGATCAGTGCCCAAGTCCACCTCTCCACCCAAGCTAGGACCAAGGAGGGCAAGAAAATGGTTGCCGATGACTCAGCAGATAGACCTGTAAGCTTTCCTTAACCCCTATCCTTAGCTCGTAAGGAGGGTGAGGTTGTAGCAACCAAAGGAGCTAACGAGCTTGAGCAGGACTGGAACCCCAGTCTGGCGATCACCAGTCAGGGACGTTACCACTCAAGTAATATATCACCTCCATTGAAAGTAGCCTTATCCAAAAAAAAAAAAAAATATTGAAAACATTATGAATTAATTTCTTGAAGCAGAATTTACAACAGCATAAGTAACAGATATGAGAAAAAATATAACACCTAAAAAGGTAAAAAATATCAACATCGCTAATTAAAGTCTTAATTAGAAAATCACGAGATTTGATGAAAGAGTGGAGTGAAAATCAGGGCAGGAAAATGAAAGAATCAACTCATTAGCGGAGAGAACAAAAAGTGGGGAAAAAAAATCGAAAGTCTAAGAATTAGGTGGGGAGGAACGATAAAGGGAAATTGATTTTTTTTCTTTAGAAAAAAAAACTGAAAAAAGGATAGAATTGTATTGTCTCATAGTGTGGAAGAAATTAGTAGAGAACTAATTTTAGGCTACATGATTAATATAGCATCAAATATTTCAGATATACTAAAATCTTTATCAAAAACAGATATTTTATATATATATATATATATATATATATATATATATATATGTGTATATATATATATATATATATATATATATATATATATATGTATATATATATATATATATATATATATATATATATATATATATATATATATATATATCTTATACCATCATCATCATCATCTCCTCCTACACACACACACACACACACACACACACACACACACATATATATATATATATATATATATATATATATATATATATATACATATATATATATATATACATATATATATATATACATATACATATATATATATATACATATATATACATATTTATTTATATACATATATATGCATATATAATATATATAAATATATATATATATATATATATATATATATATATCTATATATATAAACATATATGTATATATATAAATATGTATATATATATATATATATATATATATATATATATATATATATATATATACGTTTAACCTAATTATGTAAACATTATATAAGGAAAACCCCAAAGGCAATAAATTTCTAAGTCGTTATATCAACATTAGTCATTACTTAAAAACAAATTACGTAATAGATACGAACACATTACTGTCATCCTTATAATAAACAAAAATAAGTGTGATAAAAGACGATTAATGATTAGGTTAAGGATCAAATGTCTTATAGAATAGGTAGAGTATGTGTGGATATGTAATAAAATAAGTATTCGTAAGCCAAAGAACATAAATTATGATTATTAATTTCGATGGCAACATTATGGCTTAACATGTTTATATTGCTGAGACACCAAATTATTACCCGTTAGTGGAAGAAAAAAAAAACATATCCATACAGACAGGAGACAAGAAGTTATTATGACCTAATTTGTAAGAAACATGAAAACAACTAATTAGAAAAGCACTCTGAGGATGCAGACCTCCGCCACGGTATCTTATTTTTTCGAAACCAGCTCGCCTCTCACACAGCAATCTAGACCGTGGGGGTAATTTTTGGTTGAACTTTTGCTCGACCTTGACCTTAATCTTTGACCTAGGACCTTCAAAATTGATTCACTTTCATGTCTCAACATAACAAATAGACCTTGAAATTTTCACTACTCTATGAGTTGAATTGTGGCCAGGAAGTTGTTCACAGTCAAACAAACAGCATACGGACAAACAGGGACGAAAACATAACCTCCTCCCAACTCCATTGGTGAAGGTATTAAAATCCAATAAACCTATTAGAGAAAAAGAAGAAATCATCTAGTAAACATGACAGGATACATCTACAAATCAAGTAATGAAAGAGTTCAACTTGCAAGAAGCTTAGTGAAATCCAATGTAAAATGAAGACACAGCTAGAGGGGCACTCAGTAGAACGCAGACATCAGCCGCGGCAGCTTACTTCTCGACCTTTTTGCTCTACCTTACCCTTGACCTTTGTCCTTGACATTTATTCATTAACGCAGATTTTCATACACTAAAATAAGAACCAAGTCTGATGTCTCTGTGACAAAAATTTCCAAACTTATGGCTGATAACGTGAATTGGACATTTTAATTGACCGTGACCTTGACCTTCGCCCTGAACATATATTAATTAGCGTGAATTTTCATGCACTCAAATATGAACCAAGTTTGATGTGTCTGTGACAACAATTTCCAACTTATGGCTGATTACGTGAATTAGACATTTTAATTGACCGTGACCTTCCAAAAGTGATTAATTTCCAGCTTTTTACATAATAATTGATCCCTGCAAGTTTCATTACTCTACGATTAAAATTGTGGCCACGAAACTGTTCACACACATACAAAAACATTCACACGAATAAACACACAAACACAACCGCGAGGTAAAACATAATCTCCTTCCAACATCGTTGGCGGACGTAGAAAAGTCGCAAACAAGAATTGCTTCATTTCCCCTTTTCTTTCAAGTCTTTTCCCTTCTCGTTACTCACTCACAATCAACATTTCATCATATCTCATATGGTGACACATTCCTCTTGTTTTTGACATACGCGAGTCGTCTATCTCTTGAGAATAATAAAATAAACGATTCACTCCCTTATACTCTCTCACTCTCTCATTTGTCAATTTCCTCCTAATGGAATTGTTTACTCTCTCTCTCTCTCTCTCTCTCTCTCTCTCTCTCTCTCTCTCTCTCTCTCTCTCTCTCTCTCTCTCTTAATAACCAATTTTCATTACCTTAATTCAATTTCTCTTCCTCCGTTCCCCCTAGCATTATCTTATTCTTCCTGCTTTTTCGTTCGAGAATTTTCTCTCGAGTGAGCAGTCATCCAAGGGAATTAATAATCGTGGCTGTCAGTGTTCCTTTGTTGCAAGTCTCTCTCCTCTCTACCTTTCTAGAGAAAATACCACAGATTGCAGTTTCTAAATTATTTTTTCCAGTAGATACACATAAAAAATGTCCACACACATACATACATACACACACACACATATATATATACAGTATATATATATATATATATATATATATATATATATATATATATATATATATATATACAGTATATATATATATATATATATATATATATATATATATATATATATATATATATATATATATATACATACAGTTTATATATATATATATATATATATATATATATATATATATATATATATATATATATATATATATATATATATATATAGATAGATAGATAGATAGATAGGTATATTTACATACGTTCAGATAGAAAATTATTGAGGGATAAACTAATTATCACTGCTGTAAAAGTACAGTAT